>NW_023994578.1:200000-279462 GCF_015586225.1 Lucilia sericata | reverse complement strand
AGAAGAGAAGAGAAGAGAAGAGAAGAGAAGAGAAGAGAGAGAAGAGAAGAGAAGGAAAGAAGAGAAGAGAAGAGAAGAGAAGAAAGAGAAGAGAAGAGAAGAGAAGAGAAGGAAGAGAAGAGAAGAGAAGAGAAGAGAAGAGAAGAGAGAGAAGAGAAGAGAAGAGAAGAGAAGAGAAGAGAAGAGAAGAGAAGAGAAGAGAAGAGAGAGAGAAGAGAAGAGAAGAGAGAGAAGAGAAGAGAAGAGAAGAAGAGAAGAAGAAAGAGAAGAGAAGAGAAGAGAAGAGAAGAGAAGAGAAGAGAAGAGAAGAGAAGAGAAGAAGAGAAGAGAAGAGAGGAAGAGAAGAGAAGAGAATAGAAGAGAAGAGAAGAGAAGAGAAGAGAAGAGAGAGAAGAGAAGAGAGAGAAGAGAAGAAAGAAAGAGAGAAAGAAGAGAAGAGAAGAGAAGAGAAGAGAAGAGAAGAGAAGAGAAGAGAAGAGAAGAGAAGAGAAGAGAAGAGAAGAGAAGAGAAGAGAGAGAGAAGAGAAGAGAAGAGAAGAGAAGAGAAGAGAAGAGAAGAGAAGAGAAGAGAAGAGAAGAGAAGAGAAGAGAAGAGAAGAGAAGAGGAAGAGAAGAGAAGAGAGAGAAGAGAAGAGAAGAAAGAGAAGAGAAGAGAAGAGAGAGAAGGAAAGAAGAGAAGAGAAGAGAAAGAAGAGAAGAGAAGAGAAGAGAAGAGAAGAGAAGAGAGAGAAGAGAAGAGAAGAGAAGAGAAGAGAAGAGAAGAGAAGAGAAGAGAAGAGAAGAGAAGAGAAGAGAAGAGAAGAGAAGAGAAGAGAAGAGAAGAGAAGAGAAGAGAAGAGAAGAGAAGAGAAGAGAAGAGAAGAGAAGAGAAGAGAAGAGAAGAGAAGAGAAGAGAAAGAAGGAAGAGAAGAGAAGAGAAGAGAAGAGAAAGGAAGAGAAGAAAGAGAAAGAAGAGAATAGAATGAAGGAGAAGAGAAGATGAAAGAGAAGATAAGAGAAGAGAAGAGAAGAGAAGAGAAGAGAAAGAGAAGATGAAGGAGTATAAGAGAAGAGAAGAGAAGAGAATAGAAGAGAAGAGATAGAGAGAGCAGAGAAGAGTAATAGAGAGAAAAGAAGAGAAGAGAAGCGAAGAAAGAGAAGGAGTAGAGAAAGAGAAGTAGAAGCAGTAATATTAATATAATATACATATATATAAATATAAATATATAATATAATATAATATAATATAATATATAGTAATATAATATAATATAAGTTATAATATATATAATATAATATAATATATATATATAATATAATATTACATATAAATACATAATATAATATAATATATATAATAATAATATAATATAATATAAACAGTTAGAGCCCTCAATTTTGACGGATCCACTTTAGTGTCAATATGATTATTAAGGATAAAAAGTGGGCGGACTAGCATTAGGGGGCGTGGCACCTCCCATATAATTTAAAAACAAAAATTCGTTTATCTTGAAAACTATTACAGTTAGAATCTTTTTTGCACGAATAACTTTAACATCCGTGTAAACATTTTGGGCAATAAATTGGCGGACTACCCATGAGGGGAGCGGCACCTCCCATATTAATTAAATACAAAAATTCGTTTATCTGGGAAACTAATAGAACTAAATTCTTTAAATTTAGCACGAAGAACTTTAATATTCATCTGAACATTTTGTAGAAAACAGGGCGGACTATCATCTCTTTCAGCTCTTTAAATAGAAAAATTATTATATCGGAGAATCTATTAGAGCTAGAATCTTCAAATTTTACATGAAGAACTTTGACATTCATGTGAACATTTAGAGAATAATGGGCGGACTTTCAATGGGGGTCTTGGCACCTCCATATGAATTAAATACAAAATTTCGTATAACTTTTAGATTGTTCAAAATGTTCATAGATAACATTCTTAATTAACGTTCGGAAAACTTGCAATAATTATCGTGGCATCTCCCATATGTAACAAATTGTGGATCTAGAAAACAATTGTAGTTAGAATCTTCAAAATCATTAAGTGTGTTTTTTATTTATATCAGGGATTGCAAATAATTTTTATTGATAAATTTTCTAGAGGAAAAAAAATCATGCAATGATTTTTAATTTTTATTAAAAAACTCCTAAGTAAATTCATTTCTATATGAGGGAACTTTATGGAACTTTTTCATTATACAGTTGGTACTTTTTCAAAGTTAGGCAATATTTGACATAAAAACATTAAATTCCACATATAGGGTCCTAAGTACTTTTTCGTTCTTCAAAAGGTACTTTTGGAATTTTCTATAATATTAAACCTATACAAATTAATAGGTTTAATATTATTATTATTAAGCATGTAAAGCCCGGAATATATGAGAACCTATAAAAGGTAACTTTTTGGTACTTTTTTGTTCTTTATAAGGTACTTTTGAAATTTTCAGCTTATATTTATATTTACAATATGTTATACATATTTACAATATGTAAAACTCCGCAATTAAAAAAATACCACTTATAGACCTTTTAATTCTATGATTTGCGATATATGTCCTTTGGTCAGCAAATTTTTAATTTTGGAGTTATAGACCTATATTATATTATAATAATATATTTATAATATCTTCCATATTCATGAACCCATCCGTAAAATATGTATATCGTTTGAAAGATCTTTGAAATACCTTTTGAATGATATATAATATATTTATTACCCCATTAAGAACCAATCCCACAAAAAGTATTTTTTATATTTTTATATTTATTCTGATGAACAAAATAGTACCAAAACTTTAACTTTTAAAAAGTACCAACTGTAGAAAGTTCCATAAAGTTCTCTTACATAGAAATGAATTTACATATATATTGAATTTCATATTTTTTTATTAAATATTATATAAATTTCAAAATTTACCAGATGTTTAATGAAAATGTACCATAAGGAATTATATATCTTGCACTAAATATCTTATTCGAAAAATGATTTTTATTTTATAAGCAAAAAAATAAAACTCAACAAATAATTATTATTTTCTAAGTGAAAAATAAAAATCCGAAAATAACTGTAATAAAATAACTGAACAAAATATAAAAATCACATAATAACTATTATTTTCTGAGCGAAAAATAACCGAAAGGGGATTTTTAACGCAAAAAGTGTCAATGTAGTAAAATCACTTGTATTTAAATGTGCATTAAATTGGTAAATAAATCAAAATAATTAACCACATTTTAATCTATATATATATAATTCTAACGTTACTGACTGACTGATTCATCATCGCACAGCCTAAACGGTTAAAGCTAAAAAGCTGAAATTTGGACAGGGGGTTGGTCTCCCACCAAATAGATCCACTAAGACGGGATTTTCGGAAATTCGAATGAAGGGTAAAAACAGGTAAATTCGGTAACCTCATATCTCCTAAACTAGAAAAGATACAAAAATAGTTTAAAGCTTATCGTCGTTCATTTAAAAAATAAGCGGACAGGTGTCTGGTACTTTTTTAAATTTCGGCCCCTTTAGGGAATAAACGGGTAAAAACTGTATTTTGGTACTTTTTTTGCACCCCATGTATCTTTTAAACCGAACATTCAAACAATGTTTTTGACTCCTTCTTAACTTGACGAAAAAATAAAAATATAAATTTAGTACTTTTTGGTTATTCGGATGTTTAAGGGGTGAAAATTGTACCTATTTTTGGTACTTTTTTCATAAAACATTGATTTTGCTTTATTAACTTATACATATAAATACATAATAACGGGCTCCCACTACGATGTTGCAACATTTTGGAATAGAATTTTTATTTCGTTAACGGGTAGAAAAAAAGTACCAAAAGGGGTATAAACGGGAAATTTGATTTTATTCGAACACAATGATCCAATTTAGATAAAATTTTTAGATTTAGAAACACTAAATATGCTAATGAGGTGTTATTTGGAACCCCGGTACCAAGTGATATTTTTTGGTACTTTTTCATTCGTCATCTGGTACTTTTTGAGTTTTCTTTGATATTGAATTCGAAACATGAAATTAATAATGAAGGGACTTTTCGGTACTTTTTCGTTCTACACAGGTATTTTTTTGAGTTTTCTATAAAATTAAACCTAAAAGCATGAAATTAAGCATGTAGAGCCCGGAGCAAATGAGAATCTATAAAAGGGGACTTTTTGGTACTTTTTCGTACTTCGACTGGTACTTTTTGAGTTTTCTATAAAATTTAACCTAGAAACATGAAATTAAGCATGTAGAGCCCGGAGTAAATGAGAATCTATAAAAGAGGGCTTTTTGGTACTTTTTCGTTCTTCAAAAGGTACTTTTTGGATTTTTGTATAATATTGAACCTAGAAACGTGAAATTAAGCATGTAGAGCCCGAAGTAAATGAGAATCTATAAAAGAGGACTTTTTGGTACTTTTTCGTACTTCGACTGGTACTTTTTGAATTTTCTATAATATTGAACCTAGAAACATGAAATTAAGCATGTAGAGCCCGGAGTAAATGAGAATCTATAAAAGGGGACTTTTTGGTACTGTTTCGTTCTACAAAAGGTACTTTTTGAGTTTTCTATAAAATTTAACCTAGAAACATGAAATTAAGCATGTAGAGCCCGGAGTAAATGAAAATCTATAAAAGGGGACTTTTTGGTACTTTTTCGTTCTTCAAAAGGTACTTTTTTGATTTTTGTATAATATGGAACCTAGAAACGTGGAATTAAGCATGTAGAGCCCGGAATAAATGAGAATCTATAAAAAGGGACTTTTTGGTACTTTTTCGTCCTTCGACTGGTACTTTTTGAGTTTTCTATAAAATTTAACCTAGAAACATGAAATTAAGCATGTAGAGCCCGGAGTTAATGAGAATCTATAAAAGGGGACTTTTTTGTACTTTTTCGTTCATCAAAAGGAATTTTCTATAATATTGAACCTAGAAACATGAAATTAAGTATGTAGAGCCTGGATTAAGTGAGAACATATCGAGCCCTTTTTGCAAAATGGACGTAAGCGACTTGATTTTCGATTTTCGTTTTTTTTTTATAGAAATCGATAATTTAGGTCCATTAGCATCATCTCTAAAAATTTCGTAGCTATAGACCCAATGGTTTCAACTTTACAAGAAAAAGAAAAAAGACGTAAGTACACATTAATTTTCTGTTTATGATTTTTTTAACAGCAAAGTGTCGGTTACGTCTAAATTTTCTTTTAAAATATATTAAATTTATAGAAAAATTTTGAACAAATTAACGTATTAAATTTGTTTCTGAATGAAATGCCACATATCTGAGTATAATTGTAATAAATTCATGTAATTATCACTATGCCATTGCAATTTATGTGCTAAAATTTATAATTTTCTATAACTTTTTATGAATTTAGTTCATTCTAATTATTAATTACATTGCATTTATATTATTACCATTTAACCATCTCTTATATTTGGTTGTAAATTTGTGGATTTCGGAAGGCGGACCTGTATATGGACTCTGAATGAATCAATACTCCCAGAATTTACTTATTTATTCGATATAAGACGAATTGTACTACCATGTATGGATATTAATGTAGACATCAGGGTGATTTTCAGAATACGGCCTTTAATGAGGGATTAGGTCAATTGTGGACCGAGGTCTATAGAATTTAAACGCGTGATTAGTTTTGAAAACAAATTGTTTTTGTAGAATTTCATCATACTTTCTTAATTTTTGAAAGATTTATTAACTGTAAACTTATTTTCTGTATGAGGGGCATAGGAAACCATCCTAAAACATCATCATACATCAAATTTCGTTGCTATACTGGTATTTTTAAGACTGCTATGGTCATAAAATCATTGTCTTACAGGGTCCATATATGCAGGCTAGGGTTAAATATTGCCTGACATTTGTCATACTTCCCAACATAATTTACAGGTATATATAACCGACTTCTGCAAAATTTTATAGCGATTGCTACATAAACAACATATTTATTAATGTTTAACTATAATCCGGGAGGTACTTGTATGGGGGCTAAGTAGGCTTGCCAAACGTACTGTTTTCAGCAGTACGCGTACTTCTTTTTAGTAATTGTACTTTTAACTGCATAACGCCTAAAGAAGTACGCAAATGTACTTCTTTTTAGTATTTGTACTTCTTTTTTGAATTTTACCATAATTTTATAGATGTAATCATGACCATATACAAATATTCTATAGAATCGCTATTTAAGGACTTCAGAGATACATAGTTTGAAAGTGGATTTACTAAGCTCAGAAAGGCAAATTCAACTATAAGAGGTTTCGATGCATTTGTCATCCATAAAATAGTGCGTTTATTCAAAATGCTTTAAAGTTGTTAAATTTTGATTAAGATATCACTGTAATGAAAGTTTTTAATGAATTTTCGGCATAAAAAAGACTGCAAATGTGAAGGACATGTTTGAATGTTAAAATGTAATGCATAATGCTCTGTCCTGTAGGTACCTATTCGATAGCTTTATCCAGTCCCGCTGTGGAACGATGTTTAAAAAACTATACTGCTATTCTTATTTTTCGTAGCAGGGTGGCTAATTTTCCGAAAATTAGGTATCTGAGGATGTTTGAAGAATGACAAATTTGAATAACAGAGCAAAAGTTGTAACATTTTTGTAACAGTTAGAGATAGAGAATTTTTATATTTTACTGGACATTTTTTCTCCATAAAAAGATATCAAACATATGTTCACAACAAATGGTTGATATTTGAAAATGTAAACAAACCAAACGAAACTAAAATTTAGGGAATTTTACACTTTTTAAAGAAAATATATAAATTAATAGCACACTAATATTAACCCTTTCGCTACATAGTATCCATATGGATACACGTAACTTTAGGAGCACTTTACACTCTCCTGGACAAGAAATAAGTTTGGGATTTTTTAATTTATATTATTTTAAGACCTTTTTAATTATTTAAAATATTTTTTATAAGTTTTGTTATAGTTTTTATTCAAAAATTTTTTATTAAAAAAAAAAGATTTTTATTTTTTTTTATTTGGTCAAAAATTGATTTTTTTATTATACTAAAAATATACATAAATTAGTTTTTTTCTTTATGAAAACATATCAAGCACCTACAGAAATCTTCATTTTAATCCATTCCGTTAAAAGTTATAAGATTTAAAAATTCCGAAAGCCGTAGGAATTTTTTAAAAGTTGCATGTATCCATATGGATACAAATTAACGTTTTGGTGTAAAAAATATATATTTCTTCTGAGGTGGCTTGACGGAAGAATTGTTCAATTAGTGTCTTCAATTCATGGTTCTGAACCCCTAAATTCAGTGCGCCAATTTTCCGTCGTAAAAAAAAAAATATCGAAATAACACAGCCAAAAATAGTAGCCGAGTATAACGAAAATATGGGTGGCGTAGACAAAATGGATTTCCTTCTGTCTTTGTACAGAATTTCGATTAGATCTACAAAGTGGACTCAAAAATGTATGATCATTTCATTGATATGGCTATTTGTAACTCTTGGTTAGAGTACAAAATGGACAACGAACACAATAATATCAAAAATAAATGTATGGACTTATTGAGCTTTCGCAATGACGTTGCAAATGGCCTCATTGCTCGATCCAATCAGCAAGCATGCTCTCGTAAACGTGGCGTCCAAAAGCGTGCTCAAATGATATTTCAGTAAGTCCTTCAACATCCGGTAAAAGTCGAAAAATAACTCCAGCAAATTCTGTGCGATATGACGGAAACCAACATTGGCCGGAACATGTGACTGATAAAGGCAGATGTAAATATAAGGACTGTAAGGGTCAAACAAGATATAAATGTTCCAAGTGTGATGTTCTTCTATGTGTACCGAATGGATCCAGAAATTGTTTTAAGGATTATCATTATTTATCGATGGAATAAATTATATTTTATTATATTTTATTATATTTTATGTATTAATCAAAATTGCATTTATGTTTTTTAACTGCATGAATTATTTATTTTTATTTTATACCAAAAATTTATCTTATGTTTATAAATAAAAAAATAAATAAAAAAATCATTAATATCAAATTAATAAAATTTATGCATTTTTCTTTCCCTTATAGTAAATTTGTATCCATATGGATACATTCTAAAAAACACATTTGGGGTAAAAATTTTAAAATTTTTTTATTGATTATTGTTTCTAGGGTCAATAGTAGTATAAATCCAAAAAATTAGATTTTTTGAACCAGCCAATAAAAACTTGTAGCGAAAGGGTTAAAAAAATGATTTGTAATTGGATTAATTTTATTGTCATAAATTAGTTTTATATAAGTTTTTTTAAGTGAAAAATCATAGCAACCAATGTCAATATAGCGTTTTTAGAACAATTAAATTAAATTTTTTTGAAAATAAACAATTGTACTTTTTTTATTCAATTGTACTGCTTTTTTAACTACGATGTACGTTTTTTGTTGATTTCAAATCTGGCAAGCCTAGGGCTAAGTGAAATCAAGAACCGATTTTGCCCATTATTAACACAAAACAATATTTGTCATTAATAAGGATTTTTGGAGAATTTCATCACTCTAGCTCATAACGGTCGGAACCTATCCGGTTTTCAACAAAAAGACTGACATACAGACATCCCTAGATGATCTTAAAATCTTATAAAAAATATTTATTACACTCTTAAATTTCAGATTTATACAAATTATATAAAGATATACACCAAAAAATATTTTGTTTAGACAGAGAATTTAGACGTAACCGCCTCAACATTGTTTATATCATAAAAATTTGTCTCGGCAAAAAAGACGTAAGCGACAAAAAAAATCGGATATAGCGTCAATATAAAATCGAAACAAACTGCATCCCATATTTTAGATGTAATAATATTTATTAACGGAGTTTTGGAGTAATGCTATGTCCTACTTCGAAGATAATTAAAAAAAATGCTCTCCTGTAAAATTTAGTTTTTGTCGGTTACGTCTTTTGTGCGAAAAGGGCTCGATATAAAAGGGGACTTTTTGGTACTTTTTCGTTCTTCAAAAGGTTCTTTTTGGATTTTTGTATAATATTGAACCTAGAAACGTGAAATTAAGCATGTAGAGCCAGGATTAAATGAGGACCTATAAAAGGGGACTTTTTGGAACTTTTTCGTTCTTTAATTGGTACTTTTTGAATTTTCTATAATATTGAACTTAGGAACATGAAATTAAATAAAATAGGTCTTTTGGTACTTTTTCGTACTTCACTGGTACTGGTACTTTTAGAGCTTTCTAAAATATTGAATATATAAACATAAAATTAAACACGCAGTATCCCAATTGAACGAAAATTGAGAAAGGATACTCTGGTCCTTTTTTGTTCTTTTACTAATACTTTTCGAATTTTCTATAATATTGAACGTAAAAACATAAAATTGGACATGCAGCTTCCTGATTGTATAAAAATCTGTATGCGATTTTTTGGTTTCTGGTTGAAAATTAAACATGCGTCATCCTGATTTAATGAAAATATATAAAAAGGCACTGTCTGGTACTTTTTCGTTCTTCAACTGTTTTTTTTTTTTTAATTTTCTGTAATATTGAGACTAGAATCATAAAATCAAACTTAAAGAGTTCTTTAAAAGGAGAATTTTTGATATTGCAGATATACATACATTTATAATAATGATATTTATTTTATTCCATTACGATGAGGGTAGCGAAGCACACTGGGTATAGCTAGTTAGCAATAAAATTATAATAATAATGCTCAAAAATAAAATAAGATATAAATACAGTCGATACACCCAATATCAAATTATTTACCCCATTTTCTTTATTAATCGTCGCAATATTTTTTCGAAATAGAAAAAATATTGCGACGCTGAGGCTGAGAAGAGACATAAATTTGTATTAAATCAGCGATTTTTATATTTTCTAAAACGTTTTCTAGGTGTCACCTTTAAGGTTTCAGCATATTAAGGACATTCATAAAATATTTGTCTAGTTAGACGATTCACCAATTTTGAATATAATGAAAAAATGTTCGAATTTGTAATGTAATTGTTTGAATGTTAAATTAATTAACATTGTGTTCGAAAGACTTTTCTTTCAAATCCAAATACAGAGTAAACCCCCTGATCAACTCAGAATACAGTTAGGGACATAATTATTTGTACACCATGTATTTTTTGATAATCTTAGAAATTAAACCTAATATTAAAACAAATTTAATGCAATTTATTTTTATTTATTTTTTTATTTAATTATAATAAAAAAAAATATTAATATTTAACGCATTATTTAAGATATAACAAAAAAAAGCTAAATTCATTGGGACAAAAGTTTTTGTACATTTTAAATATCATTAAAATTATGTTATATTTTTCTTAAAATTAGTACTTTGTGGGACCTCCTTTCGCATCAATAACGGCTTGCAGTCTTCTGGGCATCGAGCGAACTAAATTTTTTGTATTATCTGGAGATATTTCCTTCCAAGCTTCCTCCAAAGCTTTTTTAAGATCTTCCTTATTACGGGCATTCTTTTTACCAACTTTACGCTTTAAAATTTCCCAACAGTGTTCGATAGGGTTCAGATCAGGTGATTGAGGGGGTGAATTTAATTGCCTTGGTGCATAATAAAGCAACCACTCCTTGACTGAACGCGCAGTATGTTTGGGGTCGTTGTCCTGTTGAAATATCCAACGTGGACCAAGACCCAAACAATCTACGGAAGGCTTCAAATTGTTTTCTAATATTCTTTTATATTGATGCTGATCCATATTACCGTCTATAAAAACTAATCGCCCTACTCCACTGGCAGCCATTGCACCCCATACCATCACACTTCCTCCACCGTGCTTGACTGTTGGTATCAAATTTTGTGCATCTAACGCTGTATTTTTTTTTCTCCATACCTTTCCTCTGCTGTCGTTGCCAAAAATATTTACCTTTGTTTCATCCGTAAATAATACCGTTTCCCAAAATTCTTCATCCTTGTCTAAGTAACGCTTAGCAAATTCCAAACGTAATTCTCGGTTTTTCTTACTGATAAGAGGTTTTTTGCGAGGTACTCTGCTTGTATAACCTCCAGAATGTAATACTCTCCCAATGGTTTTTGGATGAACAGTTGTTCCTGTTGTATTAGCGACTTGTTCCGCTAAATCCGCCCGAGTTACTCTTGGATTTTTTTTCACCTCGTTTAAAATACTCCTCACTTCCCGATTAGAAAGTTTACTTGGTCGACCGCTCCTAGATGCATTTTCAACAGAACCACTCTTTTTATACTTGTTAACTACATATTGAACCGTGGAATGTTGTAAACTTAATAAATTACTAATAAAACGAAGCGATTTTCCGTTTTTATGTTGATCAATTATTAAATTTTTGATATCCATACTCAATTCTTTTTTCTTGCCCATTTTTGAACAGTTTATTGCAGAAAGTTTTGGAGCATACTACTTATTCTGCATTTAAAATTGCTTTACATGAAAAAAGTAACGGTACTTAATGAAAAAATGTAAACAAACAAAATAGCACCGTACAAATTATTGTACCAAGTACTCATATTAGTACAAATACTTGTACAAATACTTTTGTCCCTATGGTTTTTGCTTATTTTGTACCTTTTTAAACAATTTGTTGAATATTAGTATTTTTTCGAATGAGAATAAATTAAAAAAATATTTATAATTAAAATATGTTTAATATTGTTTAATATATTGTAAAATATTTATAATTAAAATATGTTTAATATTGTTTAATATTTGTTTTAATTTTTAAAATTATCGAAAAATACATGGTGTACAAATAGTTATGTCCCTAACTGTATGTTTGAAAAATTGATTGAATTTTATTTCATTATAGACCGATCCACATAAATATTGGTAGGAATATTTTGTTTTCTTTAAAATTTACTTATGTCGAATTTTATAGGTATAACAACATTTTAAAAGTCATTTTCTGTAGCAGATGAAGGTAATATGGGTGAAGTGTCAACTATTAAAAGATCTTCATAAAATTTGGTAAAAAGATTTTGGTTCCTACATAATTTGTTTATTTTTTATGGGTTTATTATTATCTCGATCCCTATAAATTTTGGTATGCAGTTTTCGAATTCCATAAAAGTTAAAGACTGTTATTAGCGTTAAACTTATATTTTGAAGGGGAACCTCTACATAGAGAAAGGCCAATTGTGGACCGATTCATATAAAAACTTAGCAAAAAGATTTCGGTTAATATAAAATGAGTTTTTGTCTAATTTCATTGCTGTACTTGTTTTTCTGGAGGATATACATTTTGAAAGAAAGAAAGATACACTAAACCTACCTATAGGAAATATTTGTGTAAAATTGCAACCCTCTAGCTCTTTCCGTTCGGTCTCTATCATGCTTTCAACAGACAGACGGATGGACATTGCTAGATCGTCTTAGAATTCAATAAGGACCCAGAATAGATATACTTTTGTGGATCCATGTCCTACATATATTGCAATGTTTTTTGATGGTGGGTATAAAAATAAAAAAATGTGTTTTATTCAAAAAGGGACAAAAAGTGGCAAGAATCGAAAAAAGTCGCAAATTTAGTTAATTTTGACAAGAGGTCACAAAAAGTGGCAAAGCACTTCAAAAAGGGTCAAATTGCGACTTTAATCTCACAACGGCAACGCTGAATACAATTCTGATCAATATGTGACAGTCCTTTTTGAATTACAAAGTTGGGCTCGAGAATTTATTTCCCACATTTATGGTTAGAAACAGTCCATTATCACATTCTCCAAGGGGTAAGAGCTACGTTCTAAAGTTTACTGAAGTTTTAAAAATTTCATATAATTTTCCATAAGTCTAATTTTTTCCCTTTGGGAGAACTGTGAAACCCGTTCTAATATTTTGAAGCTTATTCATTCTTTCGTCTATATATTATATAAAATTAAAAATTAAATAGTATTTTCTATTAAGTAAAACCATAAACATTTAAATTTATACAATGGTTTCCTAAATTATCTGATATTTTTAACAAATTTATGAATTGGAAATTCCGAAATTTCCCAGAAATTCTCCGGAAAATTTTCCCGCTTAAAACCCTAGGTGAAAGGTATAAAATGACAAAATGTGTCAAAAATCAACTTATTGCAAGTTTAAAGAACGGCCGAGCTTTGTTTTGACAATTCATTTATCAATGGTTTAATTAAACTATGTGTGTATTTAAGTTTTATGTATCTATGTATATGATGTTCAATTATTTTGCCTAAAAATCTGTTAAAAATTATTTTCATTATGTATTTTTGTAATATGGGTCTAAATGGGCTCGATTAAACAAATAAAATTAAATAAATAATAAACTTATAATAAATTTGTATGAAAATAATTGCTTACTTGTAGGAGCCAATCATTTAAAGAAGACGATGGTACCTGGAAAGGAAATGACGATGGCAAAGTAGTTAATAATCAACCTCAAAGAGTTATGGATGATAGAAATGGAATGATGGCACAAGCTGGGTATATTGGAAGGTAAGTGTTAACTGCCCGGCAAAAACTGAATTTCCAAAGTAAGTAGAATTCGAAGAAAAGACTACTTCCTTTTCTACTACAAGAAGTACTTATTTTTGTTCGTGATGTCCTAAAAAAAACCCTTATTATTTGGCTGCTAATAAGTTGTTTTGTAAATTGAGTTATTTATAGAACTATTAATGAAAATAGGGGTTGAACTCACAACATTCCGTCTGCCAGTTGGCCGCTATACTATCTACACCACCGCTCTGTTGTTTCTTAGAGCGCCAAAAATGTTTTCACACATTTTACCTACAAAGTGAGTCATTAAAAAAGTAGTTCATGGTAGCTATAGTAAGCCAAGTGTTTCCTGGGTGACTTTCGTATATACCCACCATCAAAACTTATGCTAATACGATTTAACTATTTATTAGATATTCATATGTTAAATGTTTTTATCGTGTATCGGTAGTAATATGCACATTATGGTGACTTTCGGCATACGGCCTTTGAAGAGAAAGAATTTTAAAATTCTAAAGAATTTTAAAAGGATATTAATGTTTAAAAACTGGTTTATTGTAAGGCGTTACGTAGGGGATACGGATAATTATGAACCGATCCACATTGAAGAGTATTTTTGAATCTTATTATGTTATGAGCGCCTTAGTATTTTTTTAAGTGGACCTTATATGCTTCTTTGATCCAATATGAAACGATTCATAAGAAATTTGCCAGAAACATTGTAATACCTATAAAAATTGTGTAGGTCGAATTCTGTTGCTACACTGGTATTTTCAAGGTAGTTTTTAAATAATTTTCTAAAGGGAACCTTACATGAGGAAAGGGTCAATTATGGACCGATGCTTTTAAAATAAAGTAGGAGGATTTATATTCATGAATATTAAATTTGTTTGTGTCGAATTTCATTGCAATACAGGTATTTATATCAAGTTATAAGAAGTAAAGTCATTTTCCGAAAGGGACCTTTTTTATACCCACCATATATTGTTTTTGTCATTCCGTTTGTAACACACCGAAATATTCATCTAAGACCCATAAAAGTATATATATTCTGGATCCTTATTAAATTCTAAGACGATCTAGCCATGTCCGTCCGTCTATCTGTTGAAAACACTCACAGATACTTAATACAGTTTGTTTGGTATTGAAAATGGGCAATATCGGTCCACGATTTCGCCAAGCCCCCATATAAGGTCCCCTTCAGAAAATGACTTTAACGCTCATAACCGTCTGAAAAAGCATCTATAGCAATGAAATTCGACATGAACATATTTTATTGGAACCTCAATATCTCTGTAAAATTTTATAAGGAGCGGTCCATAATTGATCCTACCCTTCATATAAGGTCCCCTTCAGAAAATGGCTTTAACGCTCATAACTGTCTAAAAGAAGCATCTATAGCAATGAAATTCGACCTGAACATATTTTATAGTAACCTAAAGCACTTTGCAAATTTTTATAAGGATCGGTCCATAATTTTATAAGGATCAGTCCATAATTGACCCTATCCCCCGAATAAGGTCCCCTTCAGAACGCTTATAACTGTCCAAAAGAAGCGTCTATAGCGATGAAATTCGACATGAACATATTTTATAGGGACCTCAATATCTTTGTAAAATGTTATAAGGTTCGAACCATAATTTACCCTACCCCCTTCAGAAAATAGCTTTAACTGCCTAAATAAAGCGTCTATAGCAATGAAATTCCACATTAATTAGGAACCTAAATCGCATTGTAAAATTTTGTAAGGATCGGTCCATAATTGTCCCTATCCCCCATATAAGGTCCCCTTCAGAAAATGGCTTTAATGCTCATAACTGTCTAAAAGAAGCATCTGTAACGATGAAATTCGACATGAACATATTTTATAGGAACATAAAAATTTTTTGTAAAATTTTATAAGGATCAGTCCATAATTGACCCTACCCCCCAAATAAGATCCCCTTTTGAAAATGACTTTAACGCTCATAATTGTTTAAAGAAGCATCTATAGCGATGAAATTCGACATCGTCATATTTTATAGGAACCTAAATCGATTTGTAAAATTTTATAAGGATCGGTCCATAATTAACCCTACCCCAAAATAAGATCCCCTTTTAAAAATGACTTTAACGCTCATAATTGTTTAAAGAAGCATATATAGCGATGAAATTCGACATCGTCATATTTTATAGGAACCTAAATCGCTTTGTAAAATTTTATAAGGATCGGTCAATAATTAACCCTACCCCCCATCTAAGGTCCCCTTCAGAAAACTACTTGAACGCTCATAACTGTCTAAATAACACATCTATAGCGATGAAATTCGACATGATCATATTTTATAGGAACCTAAAACGCTTTGCCCTTCAAGGGCATTTCCATTTTTTTTTTTTGGAAAGAATGAACAAATAGCTATCTGAACTCCTTTGGAAAATTTTTGCTAGGACCAATAGGTGAAAAGTTACACTCATTTGAATAAAACCCTGTATGACCAAAATTTTTAACTTTGGCCCCCTCTAAGTCCGGCAGTACTTGACTGGCAGAGCTGAAAATTTGTGTCTGACCTACTATCCAATAGTACTACATATGTAGATGTAATAAATAGGAAAATTGTTTTGATAATAACAAAAGCATCGATTCTTAAATATCAAAGTTTATTTATAACCCAGCAAAATCTTTGCTTACTTTGTAGGTAAAATCTAAAGAAATCAAAATAAACAAACAAACAAAAATAAAACAGTTACGTTTTCTGTTTTTTCCTTTTTTTGTGCACACAATATCAAATGTACATATATTTTTAGATAAACAGAAAATAAAATAGTATTTGTGTGTGAAAACCATTATTTGACGCACGATAAAACAGCTAAGCAGTGGTGTAGTGAGTGTAGCATTCAACTGGTAGATGGAAGGTACTTAGTTCAACCCCAGTCTGTGTCGACTTTTTATTTTTTCATAAATATTCTATAAATAACTCTACTACAAAAACAACTTATTTCCAACCAAATAATATTGACTTACTTTTGGTACATCTCAAACAAAAATAAGTACTTTTTCTAGTAGAATTGTAAGCACTTTACTCGGCAATGATTTGATGTTGGGTATATTTCTATAAAACTTGTTCTTGAAGAATTTCATTGCAATACTGTTACTTTTATGATAGTCATGAGCATCAAAGTAATTTTTGGAAGGTGACCTTATACTTAGACCGATTCTTATATAGTTCAAAAGTTAGATTTTAATTCCCATAAAACTTGTTCAGATCGAGTTTCACAGTTCATATCAAGTTTCACTATTTTTAAGCCAGTTATGACCGATAAAGTAATTTTTTGAAGGGGACCTTATATGCAGGGTAGGGTGAATTATAGACCGATCCTCATAAAATGTTGTAAACGTCTATGGTTTATATTAGCGTTGCGCGTTCATATTGTACAAATTAGGAAGATTTTCGGCAATTCACACGTACACAAGCATTGTTTGCTTATCTTTTTAAGAGTTCAATGTTAATAACATTTATTTATTTGGAAAGTTGCTTTCATCTTTTAAAGTGTATAAGAACAAGACAAATATATTGTTTTAAGTTTTTATACATCAAAATGTCGATTTTGTATCTCACTCATCTATGTAAAGAAAAGAAGTCTCAATGAAATACTTTACTTACTTACTACACGTACACAACCAGATCGTAAACGAAACTCACAAGGCGAATTCATATAAGGTGGTGTTATTAAATCAGCTGATAATTTTTTTCTTAATTCGTCTGGTTTATGTAGCTGTCAAAGTTTGTTATTGTTTACATTTTTATACCCTACACCACTTTAGTGGGGAGGGTATATTGGATTTGTGCTGATGTTTGTAACATATAAAAATATTCGTCCTAGACCCACCTTAAAGTATACCAATCGGCTTAGAATCGTTTTCTGAGTCGATTAAGCTATGTCCATCCGTCCGTCTGGCTGGCTGGCTGTCCATGTAAACCTTGTGCGCAAGCTGCAATTTTCAAGATAATTGGATGAAATTTGGCACGCACGTTTTATTTGACCCAAGGATGAAGCCTATTGAAAATGGTTAAAATCGGTCATAATTATGTTAAATATACAGATATATCGATAAAATACGGCACAACTAAGTTTTATAGAAGTCTTGATAACCCTGCCAAATTTCATAAAGATCGGGCCCCATTTGACCCTAGCTCCCATACAAAGTCCCCTTCAGAAAATTACTTGAATGTCCCAAATTAACTTATAAACACAAATATCGCAATGAAATACAGCACAATAAAATATTATGTAAATATAAATATATTCACAAAATTTTATCGGGCTTGGTCCATATTTGCCCCTAGCCCCCATATAAAGCCTCTTTCAGAAAATTAGTTTTTCATCAATAAATTGATGTATCGGAACAAGGGAATATTGAAGATAAATGCGATATTATGAAAAATAAATCACATTTAATATTCATAACTGGTGTAGGGTATCATATGGTCGGCCACGCCCGACTATACTTTCTAACTTGTTATATTTAAAAATGTCCGTTAAACGGAGAAAAACTTCGTTAATATTTTGAATTATTTTTGAAAAAAGGCACCATGAGAAAAATTGTCCGCGTTTGGCACATCAAAAAGCACCGCAAATAGTGCTAAAAGCACTAAATTGGCAACACTGAACAAGAGCGAAAAAATACAAAATATTTATTCAGTTCATGGTATACTTAACACGATTGTCAACATTTTTTTATATGTAGTTTGACAAACGTGCGGTTTAAGCCTGTATACAAGTATATGTATAAACAAGTAAGAAATTATAGTCGGGTGAGGCCGACCATATATTATTATTGAATTATCATCAAAATTGCGACCTGTACTTTGATTAAAATGTTTACAAGCCCTATTCAGGGGTTCACTTGTATGGTGAAATTATGGACCGATCTTAACCATTTTCTATAGGCTTCGTCCCTGGGACAATAGAAGATCATGTACCAAATTTCATTTAATTATCTTCAAAATTGCGACCTGTAGTTTTAGGTTTACATGGATGGACAGACGGACGGACATAGGTAAATCGACTCAGAAAATGATTCTAAGCCGATTGGTATACTTTAAGGCATACTCCAAACTTCTTTTTTTTTTTGAACTAAGGGCTACAAAACATGCTTCATACTAAAGTCTTTCATATAGATTTGTCAAATTTGTAATATGTCAATTATTTTCGGTTAGTTAAATTTTTAGATATAAACGTAAAAACTGAAACTAATGTTTTGACGAATATTAGATAAATAAAAATTAAATTTCAATTTAGATGAGAAACATATTAACCTACGCTGTGTGAATCTGGTTTAAGTTTTCAAATTACTCATGATACAACCATTAAAAGGTAGAATCAGTAGGGAGGGCTGTCAATTTTCTTCCTTATTATATCCAACATAAAAGAACTAAGCCGATTGGTATACTTTTAGGTGGGTATAGGACCAATATTATTACAATATACCCTGCCCACTAAAGTGGTGTAGGGTATAAAAATTGTAAACAATGATCAGCTGGGCTAGCGATGTCTTGATAGAATTCAACAAAGCAGGATGATTCGCATTGTTTCAGAATTTGCAAAAAAAAAATTATAATAGCGAAATCACAATTTTGAAAAAAAAACAAGAACATAACTTGCAAAAAACTCGTACACTCCAAAAATTTTTCAGGATGTATAAGAATGGAAATACATAAAAACAGTATTTTTTAAAATTTTTTTTACTCATTTTAAATAAAAATCTTTAATTTTGTGAAGAAATACACATTTTTATTTTCTTTAAATATGTTTTATCTGTAACATTTTCATTTTACTTGTTATGAAATTTGTTCATAATAAGCGTCATTTTAAATACAAATCTTTAATTTTGCGAAGAAATACACATTTTTATTTTCTTTATATATGTTTTATCTGTAACATTTTCATTTTACTTGTTATGAAATTTGATCATAATAAGCGTAATTAGCCAATAATTTTTGTAATGCATTGAACACATTGAAGACAGCAGACTAAATGAGCACAAATGCTACTGTGCTGCAGTTGTAGTCGTGTGGTAGCTACTGAATTATTTTAAAGCTACAAAGTAATCAGCAGATCCTAAAGTTTAGTTTGACATTTTGATAAATATTAAAATATTTTTTTTCAGAAATGTTGGGTTCGTTCGGCTTGAGGTCTTTTCATTAAATAAACATTAAAAACTCTTTTCTGTTCTTAATTTTATTAATATTTATTGTCGTTTCCAATATTTCGACCAACTTCGTTGGTCATCTTCAGGGAAAATTCTACAAATAATACATAAAGTACAAAAACAAATAATAACAAAACAAATATCATATAAACAATAACAAATAATTTCCTTGATGGTTCTCTCGTTTCGCTCTTTTCCCTGTTCTCCTTATTTAAAACGTTGTCTATCAAATGGTTTATCGTCTTGTATGTTAAGTCGTTTTTGAGTAAAATATTCTTAATTTTACTAAGGTTGTTCTTATGAAATTCCGTGTTGCTGGTGTCCAATACTCTTGTGATGAAATTCGTCGCAGTATTCATAATTATCCTCTTAGGATGTTTTGAATAGAAATAAATAATCCTACCCGACGCCATCGGTTTTTGATACTAGTCCAACTTAATCATATTCCCTCTTCTAATAATTATTGAATCCAAATATGGTAATCTATTGTCCATTCCTGTATCTGTCTATGAAAGGCATTTAGGGTTTCCAAAGTAATTTCCACTTGATCTTTTTTCAAAATTCCGAATAGGTCGTCCACATATATTGTCATTAATCTTGGTTTTTTTTGTATTTGTATTTTTTCTTCAAAAAATACAAAACTAACAATAAAAATATTAATATAACATAAAAATGCAATAAAATACTTACCAAATGCAGTTAACCAAAAGAATAAAACAATTAAATAATATAAACAACTGTTTCTTTTTGATATGAATTTATAATTCAGTGGTGTCACTTTATCGTTTTTTGTTTTTACTTTAATAAAATAACCGTATAAAATTTCAAGGTAATTAAGATTTAAACCATTATTTTGAGTAAAAATACATACATATACATACATATATGTTGTAATAATTTACGTACTTATTATTAATTCTTTCTGCTGGCGCTCTATGTAAACCTTGTGCGCAAGCTACAGGCCAATAATTTTCAAGATATTTTGATTTGCATCGTACTTGTGCCAAAAAACACGTATGGTTTTTGGCACAAGGACGATGCCTATTGAAAATGGTTGAAATCGGTCCATTATTTCACCTAGCAACCATAGAACCTGACCTTCCGATTTGGGGTTTATAATTCATAACTACGTCAAATATACTACTATCTCGATTTCTATAATGATCGGCTGTTTGACCCTACCCCACTCCCTTTAAAATATATCATAAACGTCCAAAAACTTACAACCATTATTATAGCTATTAATTTCAGCATAACTGAACTTTATATAAAATACATCCCTCCTCCTATATAAAGCCTCTTTAAGACCTTTTGTTTTTCATCCATAAATTGCTTAAATACATCGGAATTAAGGTGAAATTCAACATAAAAGTTTCTTTATGAAAAATGAATAATTTTTAAAATATACTCAAGGTGTAGGGAATCATATAGTCGGCCGTGTCAACTATACTTTCTTACTTGTTTTTCTTTACGGATAATTTATGTTGCCGGTTAATCGAATCACGGATAATCCAGGTCCCACTGAACAAGTATATATATGAATCAAATAATAAAACTTAAAATTTATAATGAAACTTAATTTTTATCCGATAACTGAAATATGCTTTTCATGTTGGGTATTGATGTACGAGATAAAATCTAAATCTGCTTTAAAAATATATATCCAACTATTTTTCGGTAATTGTATAGAAAACATTACTCTGAAAGAATACCCCAAATCAAAAAGATAAAACCATGAATTTTTGGATTCAGAAACACCATATTAGTAAATTTAACATATCTTTTTTTCTGGAAAAATTGTCTATAGAAAATAAGGATATTAAAAGATTAAAGATTATTATTAAAACTATTTGTTTGTAAGAATACTGCTATTCTCCTCTTTCAGTCGAATATTGACCTACTAGACTCAACAAAACTTAAGATAAATATAATATAAAATATATATAAAAAATGTCCAAATTTATTTTGAATTTTTAAATTGAAAATCGTTTATTTTTGGATCCATAAATGATATTACTCTGAAAATTATTGACAATTTAATTATATAACTAATGTTATGTATACACGGTTGTTAGAACGTTGGCAGTAAAATGTGCGGAAAATATCTAACAACAGTGTCAACTTACATATTTTGTCTTGCAACATTGGCAGTAATGTTTTTTCTGACAACGTTGCAAAAAAATTTACCGCAAAATTTTAAAATGTCAATTTTCACTACAACTCAGAAATTATAAGAGATTTTGAAATCGGATCGGAAATATAAAAAATGGCATGCGATTAAAAATTTTACATGTCTAAGGTGTCTCACTTTGAGCCGCCATGCGAATACTTAAAATACTAATACTCTAAATACTACAAAATTTAAAAGTTCAACTTTGACCTTAAATTTCTCAAGAACTCCTGAACCGATTTTAATGAAATTAAAACTGGAGAAAAATGCCTTCCGAATTCACAAAACCAATTTTCATGGTGTTCTCGTTTTCACTTCCGAACAAAAAAATTGGGAATCTTTTCACATAAAAATAGTTAGGTGAAACAAAACGAATCCACTTTTTAGTTGCGAAAAATCGCTTTTCATTCACTTTAGATAAATTCTAATTTGTTTAAATATAATATTATTTTATAAAATATATTTATTGTTGCTCTGGTGATTACAAATATTATATAAACTAGCTAAGCGCAGAAAGAGATTCGCTAAGAAAGTTGTATTGTAGTGGTGAGAAAACACTAAAACAACACTTATGCATTGAACACATTGAAGAGAGCAGACTACCAATTGAAATCTGTCAAAATTGTTTAACAACCAAGCACAATAAAAACAAATCGAAAATGGGAATTCCCTTGTAAAAGAAAATACAAAATTGAACAAGTGCGAGTGTTATCAAACCGTATGCCGTAAAAGGAATGTTTCCCTATAAACATCAGGGTGATATTACTCATCACCCTGATGTTTATTGACCGTTTTTTATAAAATTTTTCATAATTTTGTTAGACCGATTTTGGTTCATAAAAACATCTTTACATCGAATATCACTTCCGTCACTTTCCGCATGAAATTCGGTATAAATGTTTCTTATATCAAGTTCATAATTGTTCACGTATTTTTAAGTCAGCAATGATCGTTAAAGTAATTTTCTTATGGACTTACTTATGTCGAATTTCATCTCTATTCTCGTATCTTTAAGCCATTAATGGTCTTTAAATTAATTTTTTGAAGGGGGCCTTATATGGGGGTGTAGGGTTAATTATGGACCGATCCACATAAAACTTTGTAGAGAGGTTTTGGATCATAAGAGACTTAATTAAGTAAAATTTCATTGCTATACTAGTATTTTGAAGTCAGTAATGATCGTTAAAGTCATTTTCTGAAGGGGACCTTATATGGGGGGTAGGGTCAATTATGGACCGATCCTCATAAAATTTGGTAAGGAGATTTTGGATCATATGAAACTTATTTATGTCAAATTTCATCGCTATACTCGTAACAGTTTTAAAAAGTTATGCCCGTTAAAGCTGTTTTTCGGCGATCCACTTGTATGGGGGCTATCCGAAAACGTGGACCGATATTGCCCATTTTCAATACCAAACAAACCTTACCTATAGAATATTTGTGGAAATTATCAATCCTCTGGCTCATTCCGGTCGGACTCTATCGTGCTTTCAACAGACAGACGGACGGGCGGACGGACAGACATATGTAGCCAGATCGTCTTAGAATTTATTAAGGACCAATATCTCGATGTGTTCCAAACGGAATGACAAAACCAATATACCCCCCTTTTTATAGTTCATAGTTTTCTGACAAATGTTTTTTTCTTACACATATTTTTAAAACATGTACATAAAATCCTTGAATTATTTAGTTTTTATACATATGTACATTAGGGTGGCCCCGTTTATATGGAGGAAAAATAAGGTGTCGATATTCCCGACTAAAATTAAAGTTTAATTGATTATAACATAACGTTTCTCAAAATGTTTGTATGGGGTCAATATTTGGCGAGCTGATCAAAGGATAAAAAGGTCCTTTTTTGAGGTTTTTATGATTTTGTTCATATTTCTTCCAAAGGAAAGATATAACATTTTGGTATCATAAGAAATGTCCTTGAGAATGGAATGGAAATAAAAAATTAGGAAAAAAAAGACAAATTAGTTTCGCTGTAGTTAATAAATATGTATGTAGGTAAATAAATGTGCATTTCAATAACCAATCCTTCTATCAATTGTCTCCCTATTGTCTACATTATAAGGTCCACTCTTATTGGCTCCAAGGATTAATTCAATGACAAATTTTGTCAATTGAGAACACAACCCCAGACGACTTACAGCAAGAGACTCAAGAACTCCCTAACCCTTAGTACATTGATTATATCCAGAATACAACCCCAGACGCCTTACATCCACAAATCAATACCATGAGCTAAAGCCAAATCTTGAACACTGAAAACACAACCCCTACCATGTCACCCATGACATTATTTCAGCTGACATTAATTGTCCCCATTACCAGCTCCAGTATCGTTAATGTCCCCAAGGTTAACTTGTGTCCATTGAGCAGCGTATTTATTAGCCAAGGCCAAACTTTGGTCACTCAGAACAAAACCTCAGCTGCCAAATTCATTGGTGCTGCAACAGTCGGTGTAATGGGTTCCAGTGTCGAGAGAATATTCGGCTCCAACATCATCTAAAACAACATCTGCTCTTGTTACATACATATATTTTGGTCTTAGCCCTTTCTTCCCTTCGCTTTCTAAAGTGGAAAGTATGGATATGCATATGTATTTTTTTTTTTTTTCATAACAATAAACATAAATTATTTTGTTAAAATAAAATATTTTTTCTTCATTTTAAAAATGAACATCAAAAATTGTTTGTTTTTATTTATGTCTGCTGATTTTGACATTAAGCTCATACTAGTACAATAACAAAATGCCTGTTGTTTTTGTATTGTTGTAGTAATGCATATACCTGATTAGTGTACCCTCAATGTAAACAATAACATAGAAACCGTTATTTACAAAGCAAGCAACACAAATAAGTAGATGTTTGGAATAAATTGTGTTAAAATTTAATTTAAACTAAAAATTTTTATTGATAATAGAATGAAACCATAAAGTGTTATATACCATTGTATGCTGATGAACATATGTATTAAGTATTAATAGAGTTTATAATATTAAAATAAAATACAAAACATAAGGAATTTCGAAAAACAGAAGAAACCATTTGAGTGAAATTGTATGAGGTTTATAATGTAATAATTTCAATAAATTACATTAAAAAATTCCATATAAAAATTTGAAAAACTTAAAAATTTTCCGAAAAATTACGACATTTGTAATAATTTTTGAGCTGTTTACAAAATTGTGTCATGTCATTGAAATCGTCTCTCAAAGACCTTTCCCATGATTTGCATATGGTTTATTTGCCAGAAAAGTGAAAAAATCATAAAAACCTTAAAAAAGGACCTTTTTATCCTTTGATCCAGCTCTCCAACTATTGACGTCAGGACAAATATTTTGAGAACTGGTATCTTAGAATTAACTAAATTTTCATTTTCGGTGGGAACATCAGCAACTTTCATTTTGGGGCCACCCTAATGTACATATTCTTAATTTTTGTTCTTGGTTCGGATACTTAAATATGTTGGTTTTAGTCATATAGTAGGGATATAGGCGAAACTGAAGGGGTTGTCAAACAATTTTTTTTTCTTTTTCCATTAGTGCAGAAAAAAATAACAAAATATATTATAATATGTTTTAAAATGAAATATCTTCTGAAAAAAGTTAATTAACTAATTGCCCTTATTCTGCATTTCAATTCGAATCGAAATTTTCTCCGTTTGGCAACATTGGAATTCTGCATTTCGATTCGACTCTCCGCAACAACAACTTACAAAAACGTAGGTACGATCGTAACGCAGAATATACATACACAAGCATTGAAACGAAATGGAATTGCTTCTTCTTTTTCTATTTTCATTCACTAATATTTGAAATCCCAGTAATAACATTTAATACCTTTTGAACAACTGTGTTTATTTTTGTGCTTCTACTAATATATTCTCACCAGTTAGGTTTTTAACAGGAGACTTTCTTACATACATTTTCTATTGCGAAAAATACTCGTGTGAAACTTCCAAACGTGCTAAAAGCTCGCCAGCGATATTGCGGAAGAATTTTTGTCACCAGTCGGGAAGAACTGATGCCGATCTGGGGAACGTCTAAGCGTAACGTAGAAGATACCTCTGGAAGACCCGCAGAAGAAACTTCTAGAAGACTCTTGGAAGTAAGGTATTGCCAAAGACTTTTCTAGATGTGACTAGGAGTGACTTCTTAGTATCATATAGAAGTGTTGTTATCGTATCTTCCAGAAGTGTTCCTATCTTATCTTCTAGAAGATGAGTTTTCTCTTCTTCTAGAAGATGAGTATTCTTTTCTTTTATTTGTATACTCACCAACATAAAATCTATAAAAATAAATCTAAATAAAATGAAATTTTATAGTTTTTATTGAAATAATTGAAATTGAAATAATAGAAAAAATAATTCATTTAACAACTAATTTAAAAATGTATAAAAAATAGAATTATTATATTATAATATGATAATAAGATAATTTTCAGGGAATCTGTATTAATCATCCAACTGTTGACTGGTACACTTCCAAAGATTGTAAAACGTTGGACTCTAAAATATTTTTGTAGTTCTTCATAAATTGTATGATCAATCCATCATATTCAAAGAGATATATTTTGGAACGCATTAATCCTTCAACGAAATAAACTAAAATAATATAATTAATATTGAATACACATACTTTAGGAAGCAATAAAAATAGGATTCTCAATACATTTCCCAACAAAGTTTAAACGGCCAGATCCATTTTTTACATTTTCTGCAAATAACATTTTCAATGGAAATAAGACTCTTACCAGATCCCATTTTATATTTAAATTCAGCTGGAAGTATTTTAATAGGGGTGGGGGTGGTGTTTGTACACTAAAATTATTTACAGTGACTAACGATAGCAAAACCTAACGACCCTAAACGGGATATTGTTTTTGAAACTAATACTACAATGCTATTTTCTGTTACACATTCAAAATCTATCTACTTAAGTTCAATATATTGGGAACGGCATGTTCAATTTTAAGAATATTATTATCATATGATAGGTCATAGACAGACCTGGTGATAATAACTAATAACTAAAAATGTACCTATAATTAGAATAATTAGATCCAAAGCTATATGAAAATTAATAAAATTGTATTTAAAAATATCTGATTTTAATATTAAATATCTTATATGGGCAATTTCGTGTCAAGTGACCTAAGTAAAAAAAATCGAATTGGATGGAATTTGAACCCAAGTTAGTATTATTAGATAGTAGGCCAGCTCTGTCGGTCAAGAACTGCCGGAGTTAGAGGTCATACAGGGTTGTTTTTTCAAATGAGTGTAACTTTTCAACTATTGGTCTTAGCAAAACTTGTTCTAATCAGTTTTGAATTAAAAAATTATTTTTTTGATAGATATCCCATTCGCATCCCATTAAGCGACAATAAAGATCTTAAAGGAAATTGTATAAGCGTTCGTTTGAGCAAAAAAGGCCCATTAAAATAAATAAACAAATTAAAGAAATAAAAAAAAAAAATAATTCAGGATGCACTAAGTAAAGTGAAATCATCAAGGCAGCAGATTTTTATTTGTTTATTTAAAAAGTGTATGGGTTGTGTCAAAATTAATTCATTTATTTTTATTCTGAAAAAAAATTAATTTGTATTTTCAAACGAAAATTTCCCAAATGAAAAATGCTGATAGAAAGTTCTCAAATAAATAAATTCAGATTATAAAGCATTGTCCTGTTGCAAATGGAAGTTAAATATATCGACGGGTTTACGGTTAATATTGTGAAATAAAGTCAAATTATTTTGTTCTAACCTTTTTGTATTACAATTTTAAAAATTTCATTTTGACAAAATCCGAAACGCTCTTATTTATTACATCATGTAAAAATTAAATAATTTATGTATAAAACAGTAGTATTAATAAGAATATAATGATTCCAGATAACATATGAATACTTTAAGTCTAAATTGTAATGCATTTTGTTTTTGTTACGATAATGAAATACAAATAAAATTTTAGCTCAAAGTGATCATACGTAATCTAGAAACAGGATCTAAGCGTGCAAATAGTTTAAAAAATATTGAAAGTTAAGATTTAACTCAAATAAATCTAAATGGGTTAATAATGCAATGTTCATCAAATTAAAGCCGAAACGTACAACTTGAGATAATATTTAAATGCTTATAACTCCTAAACCAATTAAGAGAGAGACAAAATTTAAAATAAAAACATCATTAATTAAACATACTAGACTTGGTTTAAAAATTATGGAAATGGAAGCCGTTAACTTTTTCCTAAAATAGTATTTTAATGTAAATACTATATAAATAGTATTTTAAAATAAAATATGACAATATATTGATTTTGTCATTTTGTTTGTAACACATCGAAATATTGGTCATAGACCCACAAAAGTATATATATTCTGGGTCCTTATTAAATTCTGTCTTTCTGTTGAAAGCACGATAGAGTCCGAACGGAACGAGATAGAGGATTGAAATTTTCCACAAATATTCTCTATAGGTAAGGTTTGTTTGGTATTGAAAATGGGAAATATCGGTTCACGTTTTCGGATAGCCCCCATACAAGTGGACAGAAAAACAGCTTTAATGGGCATATCTGTTTCAAAAGTACGAGTATAGCGATGAAATTCGACATAAATAAGTTTCATATGATTCAAAATCTCCCTACCATATTTTATGAGGATCGGTCAATAATTCACCCTACCACCCTTCATAAAATTTGTTTAACGCTCATTACTGGCTCAAATATACTAGTATAACAATTATCCAAAACTTCTCTACTAAATTTTATGTTGATCGGTGCATAATTGACCCTACCCCCCATATAAGGTCCCCTTCAAAAAATTACTTTAACGCTCATTACTGGCTTGAAAATACGAGTATAGCAATAGAATTTAACACACATAAGTTTCATAAGATCCAAAATCTCCCTACCTAATTTTATGTTGATCGGTCCATAATTGACCCTACCCCCCATATAAGGTCCCCTTCAGAATATGACTTTAACGCTCATTACTGGCTTAAAAATACGAGTATAGTGATGAAATTCGACACACATAAGTTTCAATGAAGCCAAAATCTCTCTATCAAACTTTATGTGGATCGGTCCATAATTGACCCTACTCCCCATATAAGGTGCCCTTCAAAAAATTACTTAAACGATCATTACTGGCTTAAAGTACAGAATACAGAACAGTGATGAAATTCGACACACATATTTTTTATACGAAATATAACCTCTACCAAATGTATTGAGGATCGGTCCATAAGAAAATTACTTTAACGATCTTTGCTGACTTTAAAATAATGACTGTTCACTCATGACATTTTATATAAGAATCATTTATAGGAACGTAAATCGTCCTACCGAATTTCATGCGGAAAGTGTCGGGAAGTGATATTCGATGTAAAGATGTTTTGTATAAACAAAAATTGGTCTAAAAAATTTTTATGAAAAACGGTAAATTATTAACCCTATCTCTCATATAAGGTCCTCTTCAGTTAATTTGATGAGTAATATCACCCTGATGCTTCTAGGGGAGCATTCTTTTTAAGGCATACGGTTTGATGGTCGGTACATATATGAGATTCGGCGCAGCCGAATATAACACGCTCACTTGTTAATTTTATTTATATAATCCTTGATGATAATTACTTTATTTAATAAATTTCACCAATTAACAAAATCTTCTTAAATGTTTGTTAACAGTTGATTTTTAACACAAGACTGTCATATTGTTTTTTATTACTGAAGATTCACAATATATTAATTACACTATTTTTCTATGAATATTAAATTCAATAACTAATTTAATTTTTATAATGAATAATTAAAACTGAACATGTAACCCAAATGTGTACTTCCAGACGGCAAAAACTCGAAATCAATGTGTTTTGTTTTTGTAAAATGTGTGCTCTCGTCTGACAATCGTTCAGAAGTGACTACAATGTACACTTCCAGATGATTAAAATGCAACATTAATGTGTACACTCTTCAAACTATCTTCCAGAAATGACATAAACATACAAAACAAGAAGATACAAATTCGGAAACAATGTATTTTGTTATTGTATAATGTGTGTGTGTATACTTTCAGATGAAAAAAATACAATAGTGATGTTTTTTTGTTTAAGTAAAATGGATGCACTCTTCTAACTATCGTCCGGTAGTTTTTGTAAAATGTGCGTTCTCGTCTGACAATCGTCCAGAAGTGTTTCTGACTTGTCGTCTGGGGTGATGCGCAACAGTTTTGTATTCTAAATGTTAGAAGGGTTAGGCCTTTGACAATCCCTTTCGCTTATATGCTACTATATGGCTTTAGTTTTATCCCTTTCAATCTTTCCTAAGTCATCTTAATGTACATATTTTTTTAACTTTTTTCTTCATGGGGTAAATACGCTAAGGGGGTGGGACAGATTTGTCGTTAGTAAAATAAAACAAAAAAAAGTAAAAACATATTTTGCTGTTTTATACTTTAATTCATTAAACAAAGTACATAAACCAGATAGTTATTCCTTATTTTACATAACTTAACAAAAATATAAAAAATAAAACAAATAATTACTTCTATATTTTAACCAAATTTTGTTCTACATCACAAACATTACATATATTTGACGAATGTGTCCACGGGCAGTTCTGGGGTTTAGTTTAAATTTTTTCAGGATTCAAATTATGTTATCGAAAAAATTATTATGTCTGATTGTTCACTATTATTGACGTTATATCACCGACCAATATATTTTTTCTATCACAAAAACTAAAAAAGTAAACACAACAAGTAAGAGTGGATTGGAGCGCACAACAGGCCCGATAGTGGCCTAGGTGTATTTCTTCGGATTTGATGTAGCATACATCCTCCTATCAACATAACCTAAAGAGTGTTATATTCGGCTATGCCGAATCTCATATACCCACCATCAAAACGTATGGCATAAAAGGAATGCTCCCCTATAAACATCATGATCACTCATCAAATTAACTGACCGTTTTTCATAAAATTTTTTAGACCTATTTTGGTTCTTATAAAAATGTTTAGATAGAATATCATCCAGTGCGAGTACATTTTTAGGTCAGTAATTTTTCTGCATGCAGGCTTATATGGGCGGGTATGGTAAGATACCGACACTTTTCGCATGAAATTCAGCAGGAAGATTTAAGTTCTATAACAGTTTCTTATATCAAATTTCATAACTGTACACGTATTTAACCCAGAAATGATCGTTAAAGTAATTTTCTGAAGGGGACCCTATATGCGGGTAGGGTCAATTATAGACCAATCCTCAATAAATTTGGTAGAGAGATTTTGGTTCGTATAAAATCTATTTTGTCCAATTTCATCGCTATACTCATACTTTTAACCGTCTTGTCTATACCCGAGCAAAATTACGTACATCAATACCCAAAATACCCGGGTATGTCATACAATTTATATGGCTATTTCATCTTTTTATACATTTCTAGTGTATAATTCAGAATTATTAAAACTAATAAAACGTTTGTATATATAAACAAGTAAGAAAGTATAGTCGGGCGTGGCCGACCATATGATACCCTACACCAGTTATGAATATTAAATGTGATTTATTTTTCATAATAAAGCATTTATCTTCAATATTCCCTTGTTCCGATACATTTAAGCAATTTATGGATGAAAAACTAATTTTATGAAAGAGGCTTTATATGGGGCTAGGGGCAAATATGGACCTAACCCGATAAAGTCTTGTGAATATATTTATATTTATATAATATTTATTTGTGCTGAATTTCATCGCGATATTTGTGTTTATAAGTTAATTTTGGACATTCAAGTAATTTTTGGAAGGGGGCTTTGTATGGGAGCTAGGGTCAAATGAGGCCCGATCTTTATGAAATTTGGCAAGGTCATCAAGGCTTGTATAAAACTTAGTTGTGCCGCTTTTTATCGATATACAGGTATATTTCACATAATTATGAGCTCAGAAGCCCTTTTCGGGGGGTTCTGTTGTATGGGGGCTAGGTGAAATAATGGACCGATTTTAACCATTTTCAATAGGCTTCGTACTTTGGTCAAATAAAACGTTTCATTTCATTTCATCCAATGTCCATGTAAACCTTGCGCACAAGGTTTCCATGGACAGCCAGCCAGCCAGACGGACGGACATAGCTTAATCGACTCAGAAAACGATTCTAAGCCGATTGGTATACTTTAAGGTCTGTCTAGGAATGTTTTTGTATGTTACAAACATCAGCACAAATCCAGGGTATATTGGATTTGTGCTGATGACCACTAAAGTGGTGTAGGGTATAATTTAATAGTTTTTGATCACAAACCATTAAATTTTAGCAATTTTTTTTAAGTTTTCTTTTTGTTTTCCTATTAAAAAAAAATATCATATGCAAAAAACCTAAAGAAAAACGCCCTCATTGCGTATAATGTACATTATGCAGAATTTGACTTTGTAAAATTTTGACTTCAAGAAGCTATTACTCAGTGACCGGGAAAGATAATTGAACAAAACTTTTTATATATTATTTATTTATATTATTTAGCATTAAAGAAATTGTTTTTGCTTTCGTAAGTAGGGAACTTTTTTACAAAAAAGATCATGGTCAAAAATTAAAATTTTTAAATTTAAACTTAAATATTTTTGTTTATATGAGAATAAAATTATTATAATCAGCATAATTTTACTTTACTAAGTCGTATACAATAAAAAAAGATTATTTCATCAAAATCGACCCATATTTGTTAATGTTACAGGGTCCACAAATATATCACATTCAAATTTATGAATAAAGACACATGACTCTGTATTTGAAACTAAATTTCTTGTTTAGTTAAATTTTTTTCATAAGATACAAGAATATATATAATTCTAATAATAAAACATAAAATTTATAATGAAACTTAATTTTTGTCCGATAACTGACATATAATTTGTATACATACCGGGGTATGTTGTGTATTGATACAAGCCGATACGATATATAGATCTCGAGATATATCACTTCAAAAATGAAAAACATACCCAGGTATGTGGGTATTGACATAACGGTTAAGCCTGTAATGAGCGTTAAAGTAATTTTCTGAGGGGGACCTTATATGGGGGGTAGGGTCATATAAGGACCGATCTACATAAAATTTGGTAGGCAGATTTTGGATCATATGAAACTTATTTATGTCGAATTTCAACGCTATAATCGTATTTTAAGCCAGTAATAAGCGTTAAAGTCTTTTTCTGAGGGGACCTTATATGGTAGGTAGGGTCAATTGTGGACCGATCCATATAGAATTCGGTAGGGTGATTTTGCATCATATGAAACTTATTTATGTCGAATTTCAAAGCTATACTAGTACCCAGCAAAAAATAATTGATGTCATACTTTACAAACGACATCTTAATCACATCTAAAAATGTGATTGCATACTTTTCGCTTTTATAGACCAAACATATACTTACAAATTAAAACACAGTTAAAAATGAGAAAAGAGATGTAGAAAAGTCACTACAAACAACATATTCGAAGTACTTCAAATTTTGATGAAATTTACATAAGCGTTTCATTAAAAGAATGTGGTTTATTTTTGACATACAAATATCGGATTTTTACAGCTTCTAAAGATAAGATTAGATGTAGTTCAAAGTTGTCAGAAATGAACAACATCCCTCCAATGACACGCTAATGTAAAATTCATAGGTTCTTCACCTGAATTTGAAGCACTTCGGGTTACTAGTTGTGATGAAAATTCTACATCTTTTTCCACACTTTTTTTGCTGGGTACTTCTAAAACAGATATGCCCATTAAAGCTGTATGTGGGCTATCTCAAAACATGAACCGATATTACCCATTTTCAATACCAAACAAACCTTACCTATAGCGAATATTTGTGGAAAATTTCGACTTTCTAGCTCATTCCGTTCGGACTCTATCGTGCTTTCAACAGACACACGTACGGACATGGCTAGAACGTTTTAGAATTTAATAAGGACCCAGAAAATATATATTTTTGTGGGTCTGTGATCAATATTTCGATGTGTTACAAACGGAATGACAAAATCAATATCTCATCTTTTTTGATGGTGGGTATAAAAATTATTTACATAAAACTGATACACAATACATTAATTAAGCTTTCATTTTGTATTAGTTTTAACGTGGAAGGTAAGCGGAGCTTAAAACGATAAACAATTGATATTTCATCAAAAGAACATTAAATGTAATATATGTAACAATTAAGAAGAGTTTATAATCTTCTTCGAAGAAGATTTCCTACTGTGCGGAGGGTTGAAATTTAGCACAGATATTCTCGATCGATAAGGTTTATTTGGTATTGAAAATGAGCAATATCGATCCACGATTTCACCTAGCTCCCATACAAGTGGCCCCGGAATACAGAGTCAAATATAAGTAATTATAAATTATCCAAGAATTAACCCTACCCCATATACATAAGTTTCCCTTCAGAAAATGATTTTAAAGCTCATAATTGGCATAATAATAGAAGTATAGTGACTAAATTCGACACAAACAAGTTTTATAAGAATAAAAATCTCTTTATAATTTTTTTAAGGTTCGGTTCTTAATTGACCCTGCCACCATATAAGATAAGAAATCTATCAACCAATTTTTTTAAGGATCGGTACATAATTGACACTACCCCCTATATAAGCTCCCCTTCATAAAATGACTTCAACGCTTAAAACTGCCTTAATTATAGCAGTGTAGTTACGGAATTCAACACAAACAAGTTTTATAAGAATAAAAATCTCTTTAGAAATTTTTTAAGGATCGGTTCATAATTGACCCTGCCACCGTATAAGGTCCACTTATAAAATTACGTTAACGCACATAACTGGCTTAATAATAAATATCTGTATCTATAGTTACGGAATTCGTCACAAACAAGTTTGATAAGAAAACAAGTAAGAGTGCTATATTCGGCTGTGCCAAAACAAAAAAGCTAAACGGAATAAACACACAAAAAAATAAAATACACAAGGCAGTAAAACCAACAGACATTCAAACATAAGAAACGAATACACAACGCAATGAAACCAACAGACATCCAAACATACGAAACTGAATACACCAAGAAAACAAAAACAACCCTGTCAACAATTTCTACCCAAATTGTGACCATAACGTAACAGCTTAAAGTTTAAAACAATCTAATTTGATATAATCTGAGTAAATGAAAAGTGACCCCGTTCGGAACAAACTGATCCACCTGTTTAATACTTACTTGATGAGTCGATTTCGTTTTAGTTTAAAGTCACTGTAGTTTGATTACAAGGATTACAAGCCCTATTGGGGGTTCAGTTGAATGGAGGCTAGGTGAAATAATGGACCGATCTTAACCACTTTCAATAGGCTTCGTCCCTGGGACAATAGAAGATCATGTACCAAATTTCATTAAATTATCTGCAAAATTGCGACCTGTAGTTTGATTACAAGGTTTACATGGACGGACAGACGGACGGACATAGCTAAATCGATTCAGAAAATAATTTTAAGTCGATTGGTATACTTTAAGATGGGTATAGGACCAATATTATTGTGCGTTACAAACATCAGCACAAACCCAATATACCCTCCCCACTAAAGTGGTGTAGGGTATAATTAGAAAGTAATATATTTTGTTTTTGTAAATTTTTATATACACCATCAAAAAAGATGTCATTCCGTTTGTAACACATAGAAATATTCGTCATAGACCCACAAAAGTATATATATTCTGGGTCCTTATTAAATTCTAAGACGATCTGTCTGTTGAAAACATGATAGAGTCCGAACCGAATGATATAATCTGAGTAAATGAAAAGTAACCCCGTTCGGAACAAACTGTTCCGCCTGTTTAATACTTACTTGATGAGTCGATTTCGTTTTAGTTTCAAGTCACTTTTTTATAACATAACAATTAAGAAATTATAGTCGGGCGAAATTTGTGCCAAATTTCATTGAATTATCATCAAAATTGCGACCTGTAGTTTGATTACAAGGTTTACAAGCCCTATTCCGGGGTTCAGTTGTATGGGGGCTAGGTGAAATAATGGACCGATCTTAACCATTTTCAATAGGCTTCGTCCCTGGGACAATAGAAGATCATGTACCAAATTTCATTGAATTATCTTCAAAATTGCGACCTGTAGTTTGATTACAAGGTTTACATGGACGGACAGACGGACGGACATAGCTAAATCGATTCAGAAAATGATTGTAAGCCGATTGGTATACTTTAAGATGGGTATAGGACCAATATTATTGTGCGTTACAAACATCAGCACAAACCCAATATACCCTCCCCACTAAAGTGGTGTAGGGTATAATTAGAAAGTAATATATTTTGTTTTTGTAAATTTTTATATACACCATCAAAAAAGATGTCATTCCGTTTGTAACACATCGAAATATTCGTCATAGACCCACAAAAGTATATATATTCTGGGTCCTTATTAAATTCTAAGACGATCTGTCTGTTGAAAACACGATAGAGTCCGAACCGAATGAGCAAGAGTGTTGAAATTTTCCAGAAATATTCTCTATAGCTAAGGTTTGTTTGGTATTGAAAATGGTTCACGTTTTCGGATAGCCCAAATACAAGTGGACCCCCGAAAACAGCCTTAACGGGCATATATGTTTTAAAAGTGTAACTATAGCGATGAAATTTAACATAAATAAGTTTTATATGAGCCAAAAACTCCCTGCCAAATTTTATGAGGATCGGTCCATAATTGACCCTACCCCCTATATAAGGTCCTCTTCAGAAAATTACTTTAACGCTAATTAAATTTTACGTTTATAGAGACTTAAATCTTCCTACCGAATTTCATGCGGAATGTGTCGGTAACTTATCCTACCCGCCCATATAAGCCTTTCTAAAGAAAATTACTTTAGCGCTAATTACTGATATAAAAATGCGAGTACAGCAATGCTATTCGATGTAAACCTGTTTATATAAACCAAAATCGGCACTGCCGAATCTCACTTAGCACTGAGAAACATAAAGTTGAGCCTTTGTAGCGACTATATAGTATCCAAAATTAAACTCAAATTTGCTGGCAGGGAATATACAAATTAAACTAACGTTTTATTATACCCTACACCACTTTAGTGGGGAGGGTATATTGGGTTTGTGCTGATGTTTGTAACGCACAATAATATTGGTCCTATACCCACCTTAAAGTATACCAATCGGCTCAGAATTATTTTCTGGGTCGATTTAGCTATGTCCGTCCGTCTGTCCGTCTGTCCGTCCATGTAAACCTTGTAATCAAACTACAGGTCGCAATTTTGAAGATAATTCAATGAAATTTGGTACATGATCTTCTATTGTCCCAGGGACGAAGCCTGTTGAAAATGGTTAAAATCGGTCCATTATTTCACCTAGCCTCCATACAACTGAACCCCCAATAGGGCTTGTAATCCTTGTAATCAAACTACATGTCGCAATTTTGGAGATAATTCAATGAAATTTGGCACATGATCTTTTATGGTATCGTAGACGAAGCCTATTGAAAATATTTAACATCGGTCCATTATTTCACCTAGCCCCCATACAACTGAACCCCCGAATAGGGCTTTTAAACCTTGTAATCAAACTACAGGTCGCAATTTTGGAGATAATTCAATAAAATTTGGCACATGATCTTTTATGGTACCGTAGATGAAGCCTGTTGAAAATGGTTTACATCGGTCCATTATTTCACCTAGCCCTCATACAACTGAACCCGCCGAATAGGGCTTTTAGGTTCATAATTATGTTTAATATACTCATATCTCGACAAAAAGCTGCAAAAACCAAGTTGTATACAAGACTTGATGACCCTCACGAATTCCAGAATAATAGGTTCTATATGACCCCAGCCCCTATGAAAAGCCCTATGTTTTTATTTTTTTTTAAATAGCTTCAGACTAATGTCGGAAGCGTTCTTTATTTTTTAATGTTAATTAAAGTTAAAAGTTACAATTGAACTGATACTAAAATATATTTTTACTTAAAATAATAAATAATGCAATATTTAATAAATTTCACCCAGACGCAAAGTCAACAATTATGTTTAAAAGTATTGCAACATAAGTTTATTACCTTTGTTGCTAATTTGCTTAGGTAAGCTTTAACGTGCAATGTCCTGAAGTATTTAAATTTAGTTGTAAATATTTTGGTTCTTAACTCCTCCGCCCTTAAATTCGATAGTCCTTGATTGACTCAAAAGTAAGGTATTTCATTTATTCTCTTAACATGTGTTTCAACTTGATTTTTTTCAACCTGTGAACTTTTTGTGGGTTGCAAAATGAATGTTGTTATAAGTTTCCTCTGTGATCTCTTCAGTGTCCAAATTGTAAGGCTAACGTTGCCTATGAGGGTAAGGAATATCACAACATTTCTAACCCATGCTTCTTTTTTAATGTTATGTATCGCTTTTATGTTGTTTAAATGTAGCTCTTGGAGTGATTCTAATGACAATATGCTCAGGCTCTTTTCTTCTATTGGAGTTTCTTGTATCAGGGCTGGAATCGGTTTCATCTGGTTTGCTTCTAGGTTCTGATATATTTTGTCATCTATTTTTATAGTTGTATTGTAAAATTTAATAACAAATGTCCCGTTTAATTTGTCTGTTCTTTAAGTTACTTAGTATTCGAAACTAAGTTTTATTTGGCCAGTAATTAAAATTATACAACGCCATCACCAATTCTAGCTAGAAAAAACTAGCTCATATTTTCCAATTAAAATTAAAAACTTAGGTTAAGTTAACACGAATGCACATGGCCAAATATGCATCTCAAGAAAAACTGTAACTCGGTACAGTTATCTGACGTCACACATTGGCCAATGCTGTTTGAAACGTAAAACTCTCGAAGGCAGAGCAAAAAGGACGGCCTGATAACCCTTAAGTGATAATGGCAACGACGCACGACGGTCTTCCTCCACCCAGAGCTGAATTACGAATGTTCCGTTTAATTTATAGGTAATTGTTTCTGTTGAAATAGTTGTATTAACATCAATTAGTAGTATTATCCCGTCTGCGATTTCTTCAACACGAGGAATATGGTGAACATTGCTCTTTGTGCATGAGGATTGTTTATTGAATATAATATTTGTTATACAATTATCTTTACTTAGATCTAATTTTGTTATAAAATTTACAATTTTCTTTTATTGCATAAGTTTCATTTTCATTCAAAAATATTTCTGTAAAATTCAAATTTATTATTGTATTATTCTTTATAATTGGTTTTACAATAAGTATTTTATAAAATATTTCTCTTGTAATAGAGATTTTAATGATATATAAAATATTTGTGTTATTACTTAGAACATTTATGTTCGATAATTCTAAAGCTTCTTCAATATTGTTAAAAGGCATGTCTTCTTTTTTTAATTGATTAATTACAAAATTCATTTCTTTTTTGTTTAACAAATACGAGTTTATTATATTATATTTTGCCCATTGTATGGCATGTTTAACATTTATGATTCCTTCTTTAGCTAATCTAATTTTATTTGATAATATTTTCATTTAAAATAAAATTATCCCTTCTTATGGAATTAAAAAATGTATTAATAAGTTTGGTGATATTATTTAATTGATTACTGAAGTCAGTATTAATTATTACTTGTTTATTATTATCTGTTAGTTCATCTAATGTTTTGTAAATATATTCTGCGTCATCGTGGCCGGGGAATCCGGCAATTACTTTCCAAATTTTTCCTAGTGTATTAATTGATCTAGATTTTCTTTTTGGTGCGTAGTTCTTAAGTGTCTCTAATAAGTCTATAGTTTGAAATAATTCGTACTTTAGCGTTGGTTGTAGAGGATTTGTCTCAGGTATGTATGTTTCAATATATTCTTTTGTTTTTTGCAAAAGTTCGTCATAAGAATTTAGATCTATTTGATGTATAAATTAAAAGGTTTTCGTTTTTTGTTATGATTTTCAATATATTTTGCTTGTTTCTTGACTATAGCTTCTATATTTTCCTTTCTTGCGTTTTCATATTGTTCTGGACTAGTACTAACTCTTCTTCCAAAGAATAATTCTATGGGTTTTTTGCCTGTTGTTGAGTGTATGGTGTAATTATATTCATAAACCGCTCTGTCTAGTATTTCTTTAAAGGTCCTATGTGTCTTTTCTGTTTTAAGACAACGCATAATTTCTGACAATGTAAAATGAAATCGTTCCACTTGGCCATTAACGGTACTTTTGTTTTTATGTTCAGCTGATCTTCAAGCATAAATAAAATTGAATCTGAATTTAAGGATTTTTCGTTATCTACAACTACCATCCTGGGGACACCCAAACCAAATAATATTTTCCTTAATGACTCTCTAATATCTGCTATTGTCCTAGAATTTATAACCGTTACCTGTGCGTATTTTGTAAGCTTGTCTATTGCAGTTAGTGTTAAATGTTTTTCAGTGGACCAAATGTCTACGTGTAGTATTTCTCCTGCATATTGTGGGATTGGAGTAGGTGATATATTTGATTTATTAGGGTGTCTATCGTATTTTCCTTCTTTACAAACTTTACATTGTTTTATTATTTTATTAAGTCTGTCACTCATCTTTGGAAAGTAATATTTTTCTAATAGTTGGAACTTATTTTCTTTAGCGTTTCTGTGGACTCTTTTATGCACTTTCAGAGATTCTTCTTCCTGTCTAAAGGAGTCAACAAAATCATCTACTTGAGTTTGTGTGTATCTGATTTTATATTTCGAAAAGTGAAGGGGGTATATTGATTGTACCTTACCCATTATGCTTTCACAAGTAAACAAACCATTCACTTGGATTAAGATGCCTCTTCAGAATATCCAAAAGAGAGTCTTCTGAAAAGCTTGGGGCTGTAATAATATGCCTGTGGAAAGTTAGGATAGGTAATTTAAATTGGTATTCAGTCGTTTCTCCTATAAGGATAAAAATCTAATTTTTAAAGACGTTTATAGGACATACAACTAAAGGAATCAGATTCTCTCCAGAACTATCATCGCTGTGTACTGTAGCCGTTAAGGAGTTAACATGGGTATTGCTTTGTGGTGGTCTAGAAAGAGCATCTGCAACCACATTACTTTTACCGGGCTTATAATGAAGTTCATAGTTATATTCCTCCAATATTGCCTTCCAACGCTTCATTTGTGCGTTATTGTTTTTGTTACTTAAAGCGTATGTAAGAGGTTGGTGGTCAGTAAATATTATGACCTTTGTGTGGCTATACATATAATTTCGCAAGGAATCAAGTGCCCATATTATGGCTAACTTTTCCCTCTCGTTTGCTGCATAGTTATCCTCTGTTTTATTCAGAGATCGAGAGATAAACGTAATTGGTCTGTTTTCCTGACTAAAGACAGCGTCAATAGCGTGGTTTGAAGCATCTGTTGTTAATTCAAAACATTTAGTAAACTCTGGGTAAGTTAATATTACATCTCTTGAGGATAAGATCTTTTTTAATTTGTCAAATGCTATTTTTGCGGATTCATTTCATTCTATTTTTTTCCTACTTGATTGATTTCGGGATATTCGTCCCTCTTCCCCTCTTAAGAAGTTTCTCAAGGGTTTTGCTATTTCACAATTGCTTCGACTTTCTTAGGGTTAGTTTGAATATCCTTGTGAGTCACTAGGAAACCTAGAAATTCTACTTCGTCCTTAAAAAACTCACATTTATCGAGTTGAACTTTCATATTTGCATGGTGTAAAGTTCTGAATACTTCAGCAATATCTTTTAAATGTTGATGTTCGTTTGGGCTAAAGATTATTATGTCATCTATGTAGACATAACATTATTAATTTCAGGCAATGGATATTTATCTGAAATAGTGATAGAATTTAACTTCCTGTAGTCTATAACCATCCTGAACTTTCGTTCCTCGCTTGCGTCAAGTTTTTTTGGAACAATCCATACGGGTGAATTGTATGGGGATAATCTGATGATGCCGTCTTTAAGTAATGTTCTAACTTGGTCTTCGATTTCCTTCTTAAGGCTCATGGGGTACGGATAGGTCTTTGAGTAAACTGGGTCATTTGTTCTTGTACGTATTTCGCCTGTTATACGTGTAGTGTAAGTCAGTTTTTCGTCAGGACCTGAAAAAAGGTTGTGGTATTTCGACACAATTTGCCTTAATTTTTCTTGTTGTTCATGAGTCATGTGACTAGTTCTGAGAGCAGTCATGTGAATATCGTCTGCTGGGAGCTGTTTAAGTGCTATTCTTTTCCCATTTCCAAGTACCATGTAATTGTCTTTCGTATAAATGATAGCATCAAGGTCTTTTAATGTTTCATTTCCAATGATTCCTTGGAATGTTTTCAGTTGTGGTAATAAATAGAATTTAACCGGAACGTCCATTTGTCCGAATAAAAAGGTATTTGTGTGAAATTTAATTTGAGTCTGTCCACCTACGGAATTTGCATAGAAATGTTCCTTATTTGGAATAGGGTTTCTTACTATATTCGGTGTAATATAATTTTTGTTTGATCCAGTGTCGATTAAGATTTTTATAATCATTACGTCATCCATCTTGCACTCAAAATATGGCAAGGTGGATGAATTTAATCTAAAAAATGAATTTCGTTGATATAGTCATATATCTGATCGTGGTCTCATGTATAGTCCGCTTGGTCATCAATATATTCATTTAATGTTTGTCCGTCAATGTCGTCCTCTAAGTCTATTTTATCAATATAATTGTCAATTTCGCCTGTCTCCAGTATATTTGAATCTTTGTTCGATCCTAGTTTTAAATGGAAATTCCTACTTTGTTTACGAGCTTCTGGATGTGGTGGAGGTGGTCGTTTGCCATAAATTCCGTTGTTTGCTGGTCTGTTCAATAATTTATGTTAGTTCTCACACTCTGGTCAACGTCCATTGGTTCTGGTCTTGGTTGTGGTTTTGATATAAAAGGTCTTGGGGGAGTGTAATTTGTATGGTGGTTTTGGTGATTTTAGCTGTATTCATCGTATTTGGGAATGGCTCCCTGATTTTGATAGTAGTGAAATCCGTGAGGAGGTTGTTGTCTTTAGAATTGTTTGGTTGTTTGCTTTGGTCAAGGTGGTGGTGGAATGTGTGCTAATTCTGGATAGAATTTGATTCCGGGTTGGAATAGTCGTAAATTTCCAGTAATGAGCATAGCTAGTCCTAACGTTCTGGTTCCCTAGCTTTAAACACAAATGTAGGGCTTTTGGTAAGTCCGATGGTTCTTTCATAGCTAAAAGTCTGGGAAGATCTCCTCTCAACCCTCTTATGAAGGTGTCCAAAGCCTTATCCCTATAAGTTTGTGTCAATAGTTGCAAAGAATCCTGTACTATGTCCATAGAGCTAATCTTGTTAAGTATAAGGGATAAATGGTTATAGACCTTCTGGTAGAATTCCTGAATCGTTTCTGTTCCCTGAACCAATGAAGTTAACTGATATTCGAGAGTACTAACATCTCTCTTATCTGCATAGTGCAGAGTTAAGCAGCGAGAAATACTTTCCCAGTTCAAGGGTGTATTTTACGATTCTAATATGGCATCTGCACTGCCAACAATTTTAGTCCTTATTACGCTAAGGACTCCAAAGTATTTGGGTGTTCCCCTTAAATGTTTGTAAATATTCAAAATTCGCTCAACAGACTTCCTGCAGGAACTATATTCTCCTGGTTGTCCTGTAAATTCCCTTAAGCTTCTGACTACGTCAGGTACCCTTTCCAAGTCATTTAGTTGTGCCCTATGTTGCGGATCAATTACTTGATCTTGGTTGGTTGGTGATATGATTCCTAGCTTGTCAGGATTTCTAACTTGTTCTTGTATTGCCTCAGTGATCATTCTCCTAATTTCCATTTCTAAATCTCTCATATTAAATGGTGCATGTGCCTGTGTTCTGTAACTCTCGCATCGAGAAGTTTCTCGCATGAAACAGTGAAATTGAAGAAAAAACTCTGTGAATTGAAACAAAATATAATTTTTCACATACAAGTATTTATGTAATTTATTTTTGTGAGAACTATCTATCATTTAAGTTTTTTGACGTAGGATATTGGAAGTTTGTGAGTAAAAGTGTTTCTGTAAGAAAATTTTGTGAGAAGTTTCTCACATGAACTGTCAAAAAAACTCACATTTTAAAACGGTGCGGAAAGGAAAATTTTATGAAAAAAGTTCAATTTAAACATTATTGTAAGAAATAAAGAATAGATAATGTTGTTTTTAAACCCTCCACCACCATCAATGGTGATAGAGGGTATATATAATTTTGTCATTCCGTGTTTAACAGAGAAACAAGAAATATTCATCTGAGACCCAACAAAGTATATATATTCTGGGTCCTTATCAAATTCTGAGTCGATTTAGCTATGTCCGTCTGTCTGTGTAAAACACGCTCACGATAAAACGAAGCAATAGAGTTTAACAAAATTCAGCCAAAAAATTCTTCATTTTCCTAAGTTGTTTGGTATTGAAAATGGGCAAAATCGGTTCATACCGGGTAAAGTTATGAATCAAAATTTAAAACAACCTCGAAAAAATAAGCATTTTTTACACATTCTGATGTAATTTTCTCGAAAACTATACAAGATAATTCCATGAAAATCACATACATTCGTTTCTACACAAGATCTTGATCTCTGCTGAAAATTGCCAGAATCGGTGCACAATTTCATATACCTCTCATGCAAAAGTACATATTCCCGGAATATGGGTTTTTTGTTAATAACTTCCGTCAGAATGTCGATATCTTCAAATCGATATCTTAAAATCATATGTCAATAGAATTCATTCAGAGCAAAAATTTTCTGGATCGGTCCATAATTGGACATAGCTCCCATACAAGGTCCCCTCCCGAAAATCACTTAAACGCGCATAACTCATTACTAAATTAAGATATCCATATACAATTTGGTATAAGTATTGCTTATCTGTACCGAAATATTACTGAGAAATTTTTTCCGATTGGTCCATAATTGGCCATAGCTCCCATAGAAGGTCCCCTCCCGAAAATCACTTAAACGCGCATAACTCATTACTAAATTAAGATATCCATATAAAATTTGGTACAAAAGTTGCTCATATGCACAGAAACATTATTGTGAAATTTTTTTCCGATCGGTTCATAATTGGTCATAGCTCCCATACAAGGTCCCTTCCCGAAAATCACTTAAACGCGCATAACTCATTACTAAATTCAGATATCCATATAAAATTTGGTATAAAAATTACCCATATGCATAGAAATATTATTGTGAAAGTTTTTTCCGATCGGTCCATAATTAGTCATAGCTCCCATACAAGGTCCCCTCCCGAAAATCACTTAAACGCGCATAACTCATTACTAAATTAAGATATCCATATCAAATTTGGTACAAATATTACTCATATGTACAGAAATAGTACTGTGAAATTTTTGTCCGATCGGTCCATAATTGGTCATAGCTCCCATACAAGGCCCCCTCCCGAAAATCACTTAAACGCTCATAACTCATTACTTAATTAAGATATCCAAATAAAGTTTGGAACAAGTATTGCTTATATGCACAGAAATATTACTGAGACATTTTTTTCCGATCGGTCCATAACTAGTCATAGCTCCCATATAAGGTCTCCTCCCTTCACTTAAACGCACATAACTCATTACTAAATATAAAGTTTGGCAGAAGTATTGCTCATATACAGAGAAATATTACTGTGAAATTGTTTTCCTATCGGTCCATAATTGATCATAGCTGCTATACAAGGTGCCTTTCAGAAAACACTTAAAGGCACATAACTCATTACCAAATAGTGATACCCATAAAATATTTGGCATTAATACTATTTTTGTACACATAAATGTTATTTCAAAATTTTTTCACGATTAGTCCATCCTTGGTCATAGCTCCCATACAAGGTTCCCTCCCGAAAATCACTTAAACGCACATAATTCCTTACCAAATATTGATATCCATACATTTAGCAAAATTATTGCTCTTATACACATAAATTACACTATAAAATTGTTTTACGATCGGTCCATATTTGGTCATAGCTCTCATACTAGGTCCCTCGAGAAAATCACTTAAATGCACAGTATTCATTACCAAATAATGATATAGATACAGAATTTTGAAATTTTGTCTTTATATACATAATTCGTCATAGCTCCCATACAAGGTCCTTTTACGAAAATCTCTTAAAAGCACATTACTCATTACCAAATAAATATTAGTTTTGTATACAAAAATTCTATTTCAAGATTTTTCACGATCGGTTCATAACATGGGTGCGGTCGGTCCGATACAAGGTTCCCTTCCGAAAATCACTTAAACACACATTACTTATTACTAAATTACGATATAGATATAAAATTTTACTGAAATAAGCCTTTATGTACAGAAATTATATGTAGATTATATATATGTATTTTGAAAATCCTTTAATTTTTCACACACATGCAAATTACTAAATATCGCTACGCGCTATAAAAATATAAAGAAAATTGCGTTTGTAATGTTCAATAAATCATGGAATTGTAATAGATTTAAGCTGTTTAAATCTTGGGATTATGAGATAACTTATTTCTACGAATATTTGACCAATTAGAAAAGTCTTAATATAAAAGTAGCTGGTGGAGGGTATTTAAGATTCGGCTCAGCCGAATATAGCACTCTAACTTGTTATAATAAATTAAGATTAAAATTAATATTATTAACAAATTTTTAGAAAATAGGAATAATTTCCAATATACAGAAGCTAAAACTGGAAAAGTACGTGGGCATAAACCTAGAATTTAGCAGGGGACAATTCAGTGGGATAATTTTTTAAACATTTTTAATTTAATTTCAATATTTTTGTTCATTTAATATTTGTTTATAAATTTGTTTGGAAATTTTTGTTTTTATCTTTTTTTTATGTTTTTGACAGGTATTTTATTGGAAATTTCCAATAAAAACGTAATTCATGTTGCCTCTTTTCACTTTAAGTTACAGAAACACTTTTTACTCACAAATCGAGAAACGATGGAATTTTTTGTTTTATGCCTACTCGATGCGAAAGCTTTTTGATCAAGATACAGAACACAGGCACTGGATTATCCTTTTGGTAACCACGGTCCCTGCGCGGGCGCCAATTAAGTTAACGTTTTATTTTTATTTTTTTAATAGCTTCAGACTAATGTCTGAAGCGTTCTTTATTTTTTAATGTTAATTAATGAAGAGTTACAATTGAACTGATACTAAAATATATTTTTACTTAAAATAATAAATAATGCAATATTCAATAAATTTCACCCACACGCAAAGTCAGCAATTATGTTAAAAAGTATTGCTACATTTGCTTAGGTAAGCTTTAACGTGCAATGAACTGAAGTATTTAAATTTAGTTGTAAATATTTTGATTGTTAACTTACACAAGGCAATGAAACACACAGCCATCTAAACATACGAAACTAAATACACCAAGAAACAAAAACAATATACACAAGGCAATGAAACACACAGCCATAGATGACATAGATAGCCAACTCAAACTTTACCACGAATAAAAGAGCTTTCTCTCTTTACACTTACATGTTCTGTGTGAATTCAACACAAAGCTACAACAACAAATATTCAATATTTTAATTCCAAAATTCGCACAAAAAAATGATTCGGACACAAATTTTATAACACAAACCCACATTTTTTATTTTTTTACAATTATTTTATTATAATTTCTTTATCAAAAACTTTTTAATTTTCACAAACCAAAAAAATTATTTTTTTAATTATTTGACATTTAATTTTTTGTTTTTCTAATTTTAAATTGAAGGTGCAGAGTAGCATTTTTTAGTAGCAAACAAATTTATGAAAATCGAAAAAATTAAAGAAATTTACATTTTAGCAAATATAAAATGCATGAAAAATATTAACATGCTTTTATAAATACAATCTACAATTTAAAATGTATTAATTTAAGAAAATTAATGCAATAAAAACATTGTAATATTATTTCGACCGATTTTATACAACTAAGTGGGCATTGTATGTGTGGTAAAAAGCTTTTATACACTAACACTTCTAAAGAAAATTTTACTAATACATATTTAGAGTTAGGTTTTTTTGACAGCTGAGTTAGGTTTTCTCCGGGAGAGTTGGCCTTCTACGGTAATATTCTATGCACACAGCCATCCAAACATACGAAACTGAATACACCAAGAAACAAAAACAATATACACAAGGCAATGAAACACGCAGCCATAGATGACATAGATAGCCAACTCAAACTTTACCACGAATAAAAGAGCTTTCTCTCTTTACACTTACATGTTCTGTGTGAATTCAACACAAAGCTACAACAACAAATATTCAATATTTTAATTCCAAAATTCGCACAAAAAAATGATTCGGACACAAATTTTATAACACAAACCCACATTTTTAAATTTTTTACAATTATTTTATTATAATTTCTTTATCAAAAACTTTTTAATTTTCACAAACCAAAAAAAATTATTTTTTTAATTATTTGACATTTAATTTTTTGTTTTTCTAATTTTAAATTGAAGGTGCAGAGTAGCATTTTTTAGTAGCAAACAAATTTATGAAAATCGAAAAAATTAAAGAAATTTACATTTTAGCAAATATAAAATGCATGAAAAATATTAACATGCTTTTATAAATACAATCTACTATTTAAAATGTATTAATTTAAGAAAATTAATGCAATAAAAACATTGTAATATTATTTCCCAACTACGCCAACTACGTGGGCATTGTATGTGTGGTAAAAAGCCTTCAACGGTTCTATGCACACAGCCATCCAAACCCAGTTGGAAAAATGATCGTAGACGACATTGTCTTCGACGATTCATGCAAGACATTTTCGAATTTGTCCCCTATCGCTGAAGTTGGCTAAACGACAATGTGTAAGAAATCTTCGTTAACGACAAGATTAGCGACAAAGACCTGTTCGTTGTCGTCTTTTAAATCCTATTAAAGACGAGATGAGCGACTGTGTCTTTAATATATTCTTCTATAAACGATGTCAAAGACATGAAGTAAGACAACGCCTTCAAAATAGTCCTGTATCAAACAGAAATAATGAAAAGATGGGCGACAAGGTCTAGAATATTGTCATCAGTGTGATCAGGTCTCAAAAAATGTTGCGGCTAAATCCCACCCAAAATAATGCTAGAAAAAATGCTAAATTGATTTTAAAATGCCAAAAAAAATGCTAAAATTTTTTAAGTGTTTTTATGAACAATTCATATTAATTTGTAACTGAAATTCATTGTAATTTATAACAAGGAAGAAAGTATATTCTGCCGTGGTTGACCATATGAGTATAAAATTTGATTTATTTTTCGTAATAAAGCATTTATGTTGAATTGAACCTTGGTTCCGATATATTTAAACTAATTTTCTGAAAAAGGCTTTATACATTTGTATATGTATGGGGGCTAGGTAAAATAAAGGACGGACTTTAACCATTTTTAAAAGGTTTTGTCATTGGATCAAAAAGCATACGTGCTTATTGTTTTGAAAATTTCAACCTCTACCAGACGGTCAGACTTACATGGCTTAATCGATTCAGAAAATGATTCTTAACCGATTAGTATACTCAAACGTAGTATAGTGGAGTAGGGTAAAAGATTAAGTTCCGTGGTATTAAGATAAACAGAAATGCTAAAAATTATTTCAAAATTTTTGTAAATTTAGCAATATGTAATGTCTCTAACTTTAAAATTTTTCTGAATGCATAAATTACATTAAAACTCTATTAATTACACTAGTTGCTCATGGTATAAAACCTATATGTGTTTTCGGAAGGAAAAGTATAATATTTCTAGTTTTACTTTTTTTATATAAACAATTTTATTTGTCTTCCTCAAAACACTTTAAAAATAGTTTTCATGTCACAAAAATATTGAAAATTCCGTTGAAATAATTTTAAATCTCGGCGAATAGATGTCAGGTTTATAACTCATACTTCCAAGATTTTTTCGGAAAAATATATATGAGAATGTATGAAATGAATTGAGAGATATATTTAAATCCGTAAGTTTGTAATTCTGGAATAAATTGTCAATAATATTTTCGAAATTTATGTATTTTTTTTTAATTAAAAAAAAAAACGTGACAACAAAATTACTAAAAATTTGGTAAAAATATAAAGAACAGAAAGCAAGATGAGAAAGTCTTAATTATATATTATTGATTTTTTTTTCAATACTTATTTTCAATAAATTAACAAGAACACCTGAAGGATGATAAAAATTAAAACCTCTTTATTTCGTATAAGAAAACATAAAATTTGTTAATTAACCGTCATACAGAGCCTTTTTCAAAATTATATGTTTCATTCCATGAGCAAACAAAAAGTATTACTTTGTAAAATAGCGTACTGAACGTATTTGTAAAAATATATGAAAGCTCTTGAATTATTTCTATCACCTCGAATTTAAAAAAGCATTGGGTTCCAGTAAAATATTTTAGAATACAACATTTTAAAGTATTCACTTGTATTGGCGTAATTTTAAGTTATTTATCTTCATGAATCTTTTTGCATTATTTTGAATTACAGTGTAAATTATTACATTTCTTATATTTCTTGTTGCTTGTGTTTGGGTAGACATTTAATTCTGATTTTTTCCGGTTAAACCTATTTCCCATATATAAATCTTTTTTGCAAAAATTTGTCTTTTTTTGTTTATATACTAAAATTGCAAAAAAAGCTAAAAATGCTAAATAAAATGCCAAATGCTAAATTAAAATTTTACAGCTAAATCAAAATAAAAAATGCTAAATCTAGCTGCAAAAATGCTAAAATGGTCACACTGATTGTCATGTAACTTACTCTGTTGACGACTATATGATCGATAAATTCTTAAGCGTTGTCTTCTGGGCTTTTTTTATGAAGACACCATAGAAGACAATGTCTTTAAAATCGTCATCTATATAAGCTATTGAGAGAATAAACTCGTATATACTTCTCTCTATTGACATTTTAAGATAATATGTTAACAGTTTAAGATAATATGTTAACATACGAAACTGAATACATCAAGACACAAAAACAATATACACAAGGCAATGAAACACACAGCCATCTAAACATACGAAACGAAATACTCAAAAAAAAAAAAAAAAAATACATACATAACGCAATGAATAAGCAGTGTTATTGTTGTTGTTGCTTTTTTATCAAAGCATGAAAAAATTGTATTTTTTATGAAATATTCAGAGGTTGTCTCGGGTTTTTACTTATATCTCCGTTGTTTATGGACGGATTATGCTGATTTTAAATATGAAACTTCTCGAAAGCATGTCTGATAGAATTATTGAAGATTTGTACCCGAAGATATCTGGGGTCTTCAGAAAATCGACTCCGCTATCTATAAGGATTCAGAAACTACAAACGGAATGACAAACTTATTTATACCCTTCTCACGAAGGTGAAGGGTATAAAAATTACGTTAACACTCATAACTGTCTTAATAATACACAAACAAATTTTATAAGAAGTTTCTTTATCAAATTTAATAAGGATCTCTTCATAATTGAGCCTACCCCCATATAAGGTCCCCTTTATAAAATGATTTAACTCTTATAACTGGCATGATAATAAGTATAATAATTTTTATTAAAAACCACTTTACCAAATTTAATAAGTATCGGACCCTACCCCCCATATAAGGTCCCCTTTAGAAAATGGCTTTAACGCTTTTAACTGTCCAAAAGAAGCGTCTATAGCAATGAAATTCGACATGAACATATTTTATAGGAACATAAATCGCTTTGTAAAATTTTATAAGGATCAGTCCATAGTTGACCCTACCTCCCACATAAGATCCCCTTCAGACTTTAACACTCATGAATGTTTAAAAAAGCATCTATAGCGATGAAATTCGACATTGTCATATTTTTTGAAGCCCCGTGTCACTGGGGCTTCAAAATCTCGATTTTTTGGCAGTTTGGCGACCCATATCTCTGGACCTGCTAAAGATATTTGCCCGTATCATACATCAAACTAAAGACCGTACTGTTTATAATATTTTATATTCTACGTAATAAATCCGCAACTAGTACTGAAACCGAAAAAAAAGATCTAATGTCACTAAAAACGTGAATAGGTACCCCTAAGAGCGAAGATGCATTAATTGTATTATTATTGCTTATTAAGGACAAATACATTTACTTTGGAATTTCATTTCATTTAAATAAGTTTGCTATGGTATACCGTTAATTTGACCCACAACCAAAGAATAATAAGAAGTTGGACTATGACATTGTTTTATCAGTTTATATCAGGATAATAGGACTTGCAAGACATTTTTACACACACTCATAAAATTTTGTAATTTTTTTGCACACTTTTACCGTAATTAACAAACCGAAATCTTTTTATTTTTAACAAACGAAAAAAATATTTTTTTAATTTTTTTGACAATTAATTTTTGTGTGTTGAAATTAAAATTGAAAAAACAAAGTTGTAAATTTTGGTATAGAAAATAAATAAAAACTTATTTTTTTAAAATAAAAGAGATTTAAAGTCCGAAAAATATATTAACTAAACATTTACTAATCAGATGTGAGCTAAAAAAAATTAAAAATCTGCGAAAGAAAAATTTAAATGTAATATATTTTTCCAAAATTTTTTAAGTACGATTTTACGCAACTATGTATGTTTGTAAACAGTGGTGAAAGTGGTTGGAGCTCCAATACTTATACAAAAATTCTAACAATACCGAATGACAACTCTTTTAGGTACCAACTGACAAGCCCCAATTTCTTTATATTCTTTGCAAACAACAATAATTATACTTATTTTTATACCCCCCACCACCATCAATTGTGATAGAAGGTATATATAACTTTGTCATTCCCTGTGTAACACCAAGAAATATTCATCTGCGACACAACAAAATAAATATATTCTGGGTCCTTATCAAATTCTGAGTCGATTTACCTATGTCCGTTTGTCTGTGTAAAACACGCTCTGATAGAATTATTGAAGATTTGTACCCGAAGATATCTGGGGTCTTCAGAAAATCGACTCCGCTATCTATAAGGATTCAGAAACTACAAACGGAATGACAAACTTATTTATACCCTTCTCACGAAGGTGAAGGGTATAAAAATTACGTTAACATTCATAACTGTCTTAACAATACACAAACAAATTTTATAAGAAGTTTCTTTATCAAATTTAATAAGGATCTCTTCATAATTGAGCCTACCCCCATATAAGGTCCCCTTTATAAAATGATTTAACTCTTATAACTGGCATGATAATAAGTATAATAATTTTTATTAAAAACCACTTTACCAAATTTAATAAGTATCGGACCCTACCCCCCATATAAGGTCCCCTTTAGAAAATGGCTTTAACGCTTTTAACTGTCCAAAAGAAGCGTCTATAGCGATGAAATTCGACATGAACATATTTTATAGGAACATAAATCGCTTTGTAAAATTTTATAAGGATCGGGACATAATTGACCCTAACCCCCATCTAAGGTCCCCTTCAGAAAATAGCTTTAACGCCCATAACTGCCTAAAAGAAGCATCTATAGCGATGAAATTCGACATGAACATATTTTATAGGAACATAAATCGCTTTGTAAAATTTTATAAGGATCAGTCCATAGTTGACCCTACCTCCCACATAAGATCCCCTTCAGACTTTAACACTCATGAATGTTTAAAAAAGCATCTATAGCGATGAAATTCGACATTGTCATATTTTTTGAAGCCCCGTGTCACTGGGGCTTCAAAATCTCGATTTTTTGGCAGTTTGGCGACTCATATCTCTGGACCTGCTAAAGATATTTGCCCGTATCATACATCAAACTAAAGACCGTACTGTTTATAATATTTTATATTCTACGTAATAAATCCGCAACTAGTACTGAAACCGAAAAAAAATATCTAATGTCACAAAAAACGTGAATAGGTACCCCTAAGAGCGAAGATGCATTAATTGTATTATTATTGCTTATTAAGGACAAATACATTTACTTTGGAATTTCATTTCATTTAAATAAGTTTGCTATGGTATACCGTTAATTTAGACCCACAACCAAAGAATAATAAGAAGTTGGACTATGACATTGTTTTATCAGTTTATATCAGGATAATAGGACTTGCAAGACATTTTTACACACACTCATAAAATTTTGTAATTTTTTTGCACATTTTTACCGTAATTAACAAACCGAAATCTTTTTATTTTTAACAAACGAAAAAAATATTTTTTTAATTTTTTTGACAATTAATTTTTGTGTGTTGAAATTAAAATTGAAAAAACAAAGTTGTAAATTTTGGTATAGAAAATAAATAAAAACTTATTTTTTTAAAATAAAAGAGATTTAAAGTCCGAAAAATATATTAACTAAACATTTACTAATCAGATGTGAGCTAAAAAAAATTAAAAATCTGCGAAAGAAAAATTTAAATGTAATATATTTTTCCAAAATTTTTTAAGTACGATTTTACGCAACTATGTATGTTTGGAAACAGTGGTGAAAGTGGTTGGAGCTCCAATACTTATACAAAAATTCTAACAATACCGAATGACAACTCTTTTAGGTACCAACTGACAAGCCCCAATTTCTTTATATTCTTTGCAAACAACAATAATTATACTTATTTTTATACCCCCCACCACCATCAATGGTGATAGAAGGTATATATAACTTTGTCATTCCCTGTGTAACACCAAGAAATATTCATCTGCGACACAACAAAATAAATATATTCTGGGTCCTTATCAAATTCTGAGTCGATTTAGCTATGTCCGTTTGTCTGTGTAAAACACGCTCACGATAAAACGAAGCAATAGAGTTTAACCAAATTCACCCAAAAAGTTCTTCATTTTCTTAAGTTGTTTGGTATTGACAATGGGCAAAATCGGTTCACACCGGGAAAAGTTATGAATCAAAATTTAAAACAACCTCGAAAAAAATAAGCATTTTTTCTTACATTCTGATGTAATTTTCTCGAAAAATATGCAAGATAATTCCATGAACATCACCATACATAAGTTTCTACATGAGTGCTTAATCCTTGCTGAAAATTGCCAGAATCGGTCCACATAAGCATTTTTTCTTACATTCTGATGTAATTTTCTCGAAAAATATGCAAGATAATTCCATGAACATCACCATACATAAGTTTCTACATGAGTGCTTAATCCTTGCTGAAAATTGCCAGAATCGGTCCACAATTTCATATACCTCCCATACAAAAGTACATATTCCCGGAAAATGGGTTTTTTGTTAATAACTTCCGTCAGAATGTCGATATCTTCACAAAATTTTCAAATTAAAATTTTATGTCAATATAATTCATTCAGAGAAAAAATTTTCTGGATCGGTCCATAATTGGACATAGCTCCCATACAAGGTCTCCTCCCGAAAATCACTTAAACGCGCATAGCTCATTACTAAATTAAGATATCCATATAAAATTTGGTATAAGTATTACTCATATGCACAGAAATATTACTGCGAAATTTTTTCCCGATCGGTCCATAATTGGTCATAGCTCCCATACAAGGTCCCCTCCAGAAAATCATTTAAACGCACATAACTCATTACTAAATTAACATATCCATACAAATTTTGGTAATAGTATTGCTCACATATACAGAAATATTATTCTGAAAGTTTTTTTGGATCGGTCCATAATTGGACATAGCTCCCATACAAGGTACCCTACCGAAAATCACTTAAACGCGCATAACTCATTACTTAATTAAGATATCCATATAAAATTTGGTAAAAGTATTGCTCACATATACAGAAATATTACTGCGAAATTTTTTCCCGATCGGTCCATAACTGGTTATAGCTCCCATACCAGGTCCCCTCCCGAAAAACACTTAAACGCGCATAACTCATTACTAAATTAAGATATCTATATAAAATTTGGCACAAGTATTACTGATACAAAATTTGGCAAAATTTGATACAAAATTTGGCACAAATAATAGTTTCGTATACAAAAATTATATTTCAAGATTATTTCACGATAGGTTCATAGCATGGGTGCGGTCGGTCCCATACAAGGTTCCCTTCAGAAAATCACTAAAACACACATTAGTTATTACTAAAATACTGACATATATCGTTTATGTACAGAAATTTAGCTTAAAGAATTTTTTACAATCGGTCTATATTCGGTCATATCTCCTGTACTAGGTCCTGCCTCTAAAAGCGCTTTAACCGTATTTAACTATTTGCATTATCAATTTGTTTAGAACACATGCATACATGTAAATACTAAATATCGCTAAAGCATATCTTAGGGCGCTATAAAAATATAAAAGAAAATGGCGTTTGTAATGTTCAATAAATCTTGGAATTGTAATAGATTTAAGCTGTTTAAATCTTGGGTTTTTTCTATTTAAGACATGAGAAAACTTATTTCTACAACTATTTGATCAATTAGAAAAGTATTAATATAAAAGTAGCTGGTGGAGGATATTTAAGATTCGGCTCAGCCGAATATAGCACTCTAACTTGTTTAAATATATAATTGTTTTCATTGCAAAAATTGATAACATAGAAATCAAAATGGTTTTTTTTTCACAATAGGTTCCATCTTTGCTCTAAGGGGTATATTTACGGTTTTTGGGAATATTGACTTCATTATATCGAATTTAGTACTACTTACATATTTTTTATTGCATATAAAATATTAATATTTGTATCGGCTTCAATTTGATGATGACGGGAAAATATGTCAAACTGTTCTAGAAATATGGGTAGGCAAAGTCGCCAAACTGCCAAAAAATCGAGATTTTCAAAACTTTGAGGCCCCAGTGGCACGTGTTAATATCTTTCAATCGTGCTTAAACTTTAGCAATCTTAAAATGTAACAAAATGAAATTTTGTTAAACATTGACATTGATTTTTTAAAACCACCCTAATGTATATATTTTTTATAGAGGCAAAGCCAAAGTATAACAAGTAGTCCGACTCTCACATATAGGAAATTACTCTTTCACATCTACGAGTTCCGTGTGAATTCAACTCTCTTGTGAGAGGTTTTAACTTGTCAAAACACTCAAAAGTTTACCTTACATTTTTGACCACTTTTAAGGATCGTCCGCGAAATTTCAGCTATCCACAAAAAAATCTACAATTTTTTAAAATAGATTCATCGCACTTTTCACATAAAATATTGTTTAATTTTCTTAAACTTGAAAAAATATTTTTTTCAATTTACTGACATTTCATTTTTGTTGTTATTGAATTTTAATTTACAAACAGAGTTTCAATTTTTGGTACTAAAAATTCAAACAAATTTAAAATTATAATTTTTTATAAAACTCTGTGTGTTCAGAATGCACCAACACATATACATTTTTGTTACCAACACTCATTTAAAGTTACCCTGCACTTCGACAAAGAGTCAATGCATAGGAAAAAGACAGTGATTTCCACTTATTAAACCACCTGGTGGGCTCTAATTCGTCTTTCGTCACGGATGTACTCTTTGTAAACGAGGGTGAAGGTAATCGTCACTTTAGTGTCCCCTTTGTAAGCGAGAGAGGGGACACTTAAAAAAACACTTGTCTGTCTCCTCGTAGGACAAGCACATGTTAAAATAGCTAGTCACCTGGACAGTCGGTGGCTAGGGGTAACCCTATGTGGTAGGCTAAATAGGGAGTTCGGGACTGTCCGCCCGAACTGCTGGGTAGGTACTTTATCACTAACACATGCTTAGGGTTAGGTACTGCTGTCAAAGAGTCGGACTACTTGGTATACTTTGGGCAAAGCTACAAAATTGCACGTAGATCCGCTCTGTTGAGAGATACTGAATGTTGATGAAAACGAAATTAAATTAGAGTAAAAATGGATATAAGTTGATAAAAAATTTTAGAACAATTTATGAGAAGCACACTCCGTGGTTAGAAAAAACTATACAAAATCATTTTTGAAAATTTTTAGGGAATACAAAACTGCAGTAATTAAGAACTGCAATTACAGAATTTGCTAAAAAAAATGGTATACAGTTTGCTTCGATTAGTAATATTTTTCCACTGTTCATTCAATGTTTATGTTTTTTCCTCTAAATTTTGTTTTCGTTTTTCTATGTTCTGTAACTTAATCGAAAAGCTTTCGTATCGAATATGCATAAAACAAAAAATTCCATCATTTCTCGATTTATGAGTAAAAAGTGTTTCTGTAACTTAAAGTGAAAAGAGGCAACATGAATTACTTTTTTATTGGAAATTTCCAATTTTCCTGTCAAAAACATAAAAATAAAAAGTAAGAGTGTTATAATCGGCTATGCCGAATCTTATATATCCACCATCAAAACTCGTTTGACTCAAATGAAACTTACTTATGTCGAATTTCATCTATATACTCGTATTTTTAGGCCAGTTATAAGCGTTAAAGTAATTTTCTAAAGGGAACCTTATATAGGGTGGTAGGGTCAATTATGGGTCGATCCTCATAAAATTTGGTAGACAGAATTTGGTTCTTATTAAATTAATTTGTGTCGAATTTCATCCCTACACTCGTATTTTTAAGTCATTAATGAGCGTTGCAGCAAAGACTATAGATATATAAAGATGTTCTACTGCCATAAGTTGTACTGCCAGTGCCAAATTTGTCGGTGGCAGTACGGCTACTGCCACCAGGGCTGTCAGATGAATTTTTGAAAAAATCGTAAATTTTTCGATAAATTTTTAAATAATCGTCATTTTGGTTTTAAGAAATCGTCAAAAAATCGGAGAATATGAAAAGCTTAAAATTTTTATAAAAAATTAAAAATATTGTAATATTTTAAGATGAAATATATTAAAAAATTTATAATATTAATACATATTTATGTAAAATTCGAAAAATACGGAATATTATTGCTCAAAATTCAATAAACTTTGAGTTTTGAAGAATATTCGACAGTAATGTTAATTCTTTTCTAATGTTCTCATAATGTTTTCAATGTTCTGGCATTTTTAAAAATATCAAACATAAATACTGCTAAAATTTACATAGTGTACACATATAGTTTTTAGGTATAGAAACTTGTTCATCTTTTTCCTTACATTTCTCAAAGTTTGTTGCATCACAATATTGCTTGTTTTGGTGCACAAGGAATATTTTAGTCTTTTTAAGCAAAAAACTGTTTGTAAATTTTTTTCTGTAAGCAAGTACTTACCCAGCAAAAAATATTCTTGATTTGGAAGCAATAAATATAACTACTGCATCTTTAACTCCTTCCTCTATTGCATCTTAAAATTATTGCCTTACAAAAAAGATTTTGGAAGGCATATATTCAGCAATTATTGTTTGTGGTGCAGAAATTTGCTTCTCAACAGCTCTAAAGTCACTTAATTTTTGCATCTTTCTAAATTTAAATCAATGTTCAGTGTTGAAAAATAGTATTAATTCACTGAAATCAGCGCAATTTCAACAGTATGAAATATGCACATTTTGGATTCCTTAAGCAGAGCCTCTACGAGAGGAATCCCAAGCAGTAACAACTGCTCTCTGGCTTACAAATCTGCTTCCGAGGAAGCACTATTTTCTGCTGGGTAGATATAAAAAGATTAAACTTGTTTGTACTGAATTTAACTTATACAGTGTGAAAATTTGGTTCAGATCTGTCGATCTCTTCAAAAGTTATAAGAAATAATGTGCATAGCATACACATTTAGATGTAAAATATGTTTAAGCTTTGAGAGCTTAAAACTCAAAACGCACTTTATCGACTTAGAATGTTTCATAATAGATCTTCTAGAATTTAATTTCTAGTTTTCATTATAATATAAATTCTATTTTTACTGAATTCCAAGTTTAATATTAATTTCCTTTTTTCACAGTAAAATAAAAAAAAAAATATAAAATCTTTAATTTTTTTAATTTTTCAAAAATCGTCAGTTTCAAGGAAATCGCCACTTTGCTATTTTTGAAACGAAGAATCGTCAAAACGACGATAAATCGTCAAATCTGGCAGCTATGACTGCCACTCATTGTACTCAGAAAACTTATTATACTCAGAGAACGTATTATTCTTATATCTCAGCAATTCATTCTTATATCCGTGTATACGTGTGTGCATGTATGTATAGTATAGTACAAGATATATTAATTATAAGGTAGTGTGATCAGAACAGCTGATCGTTTTTTGCTATTATGTTCATTTTTCGCCGTGGTGTATAATTAATGTCAAACTTTGTTTACATTTTGTAAATGTCAAACTTTGTTTTCATTTTTTTAATGTCAAACTGGTTTCATTTTGTATATGTGAATTTTGTGATTAAAGTGAAATTGTGTGATTAGGGTACATTTTTGTGTTTTTAATCTTGAAAAGTTAAAACATCAAAATAACCCAGCAAAAAATAATTGATGTCATACTTTACAAACGACATCTTAATCATATCTAAAAATGCGATTGCATACTTTTCGCTTTTATAAACCAAACATATCTTCACAAATGAAAACACAGTTAAAAATGAGAAGAGATGTAGAAAAGTCACTACAAATTTTGATGAAAAACCAATGAAATTTACATAAGCGTTTCATTGAAAGAATGTGGTTTATTTTTGACATACAAATATCGGATTTTTACAGCTTCTAAAGATAAGATTAGATGTAGTTCAAAGTTGTCAAAAATGAACAACATCCCTCCAATGACACGCTAATGTAAAATTCATAGGTTTTTCACCTGAATTTGAAGCACTTCGGGTTACTAGTTGTGATGAAAATTCTACATCTTTTTCCACACTTTTTTTGCTGAGAAATTATAAACAGATTCTAATTTATAAAATTTTTTTGTTTAATTTAAATTCGCTTTGATTTATTTGTCAGCTGTTTTTGAAATTTTTCCCTTACAGCCAATTCGCCTTCAAGTGCAGGCACAATGTCAAACTACATATAAAAAAAATATAACCAATTCGCTTTGTATTCTGAATTCGCCGATGACACTACCTTATAAAATTAATATACCTTGGTATAGTATACATTGTATACATATATTGCCGAATCAAAAACAAACAAACTAAAAGAAGTCTTGTTTTCACAAAATTTATGTGCAAATAAACTGGAAAAAAATGTTACCGTTTGTGTTATTGTAGGGTAAGAATACGTCTTTTATTGTTGTAGAAATGAAACTATATCGATTCGCACCGAAATAAAAAACCTTTATTATATAAATTTTCATTTAAATTTAAAGGTTAAAATTTAGTAGTCATTTTTAAAGCATTATTTTAAAACAAATTTTGCTGCAAATTACAGTGTCTCTCATAAGTATTCGAATTTAGGTATAATATGAAAAGAAACCAAATTTAATAACATATTTTGTATGCAAAATTAATAAATTAATTTGTTAAATTGTCTAGACAGTCCTTAGCTTTGATATCACGAAACACAAAAATTAGAATCGAATGGTTTTTTTGCTAAAAATTGTTTTTAGGGGTAACTATCAACCGAATGGATATATTTTTGGACCATTTGGTCCACAATTTTGGGGCATTTGTACCATCTTTTCATGTAATATCATTAAAATGGCGATTATTGGCAATATTTGTATTTTTTTTCTCCTTTTTCCCAGAGATAAAACCAAAATTTGTTATTGGGATTTAATATACCCTTTGGGTATCTAAAAATAATATTTTTTGTTACAAGAATCTGTATTTAAACGTTCCAAGATATATTATTGGAATCATTCTTCTATCGCTAATTCAATTTATTGGAACTCAAGTCCATTTTTATATAACACTAGGTTCAAAAATTTTCGGGGAAACTTGTCTTCTATATATTGCTTTAGATATCAGCTGTTATACATTTGAAGTTTTCAATATATTGTGGAAGTGTACAACTCCAAAGCATGCCTCGAAGAAACGCCATTCAATAGTGGAATCATTCTTTTTATAACCAATGGCCTCTGGGCTGAATGTCACCATATCATTATGGTCTAACTCAGGGGTCGGCAAACTTTTGAGTCGGAAGAGCCAAAACTTACAGTTCACAAAACATGGGTTTTAAAAGAGCCACAAAATGTTTGTTTATTAAAACATTACAAATGAATTCTTGTGGGTCACTCGAATGCGTTTTTAACACTTGTTATATAAAGATATAAAAGTTTATTAGAGTGGGGCGACAGTGATATCATTTAAAAGGCATTTGCCATAATACAGTATAAAGTGTCATAGTTATGTATATTAATTAGGCAGCAATCGAGATAAAATTTTGCACAAGTTTTTTATGCGATGTATTGCGGACATCGAACCATAATTGACCAACCCCAATATAAGGCCCCTTTAAAAAAATTACTCTAACGATCATAATTGACTTATCCGTTATGTCAATACCCACATACCCGAGTATGTTTTTCATTTTTGAAGTGATATATCTCGAGGTGTATATATCCTATCGGCTTGTAATTTGGACTATGCTTTCAGAGTAAAGTTTTCTATACATTTTCCAAAAATTAGTTAGATATATATATTTTAAACCGATTTATGACCGATTTTCTATTTTTACCTCGTGTATCAATACCCAACATACCCCGGTATGTATACAAATTATATGTCAGTTATCGGAAAAAAATTAAGTTTCTTTATAAATTTTATGTTTTATTTTTAGAATTATATATATTCTTGTATCTTATGGAAAAAAATTGAAATGAACAACAAATTTAGTTTCAAATACAGAGTCATGTGTCTTTATTCATAATTTTGAATGTGAAATATTTGTGGACCTTGTAACATTAACAAATATGCGCCGATTTTGATGAAATAATTTTTTTTATTGTATATGACTTAGTAAAGTAAAATTATGCTGATTATAATAATTTTTTTCTCATATAAACAAAAATATTTAAGTTTAAATTTTAAAATTTAAATTTTTGACCACGACTTAGCAATCTTTTTTTTGCAAAAAAGTTCCCTTCTTACGAAAGCAAAAAAAATTTCTTTAAAGCTAGCAGACGTTTTATTAAATTAGTTTTAACAATTATCTGAATTATAAACTAGAAATGTATAAAAAGATGAAATAGCAATATAAATTGTATGACATACCCGGGTATGTTGGGTATTGATGTACGTAATTTTGCTCGGGTATAGACAAGACGGTTAACAGTAGCAGTATAGCGACGAAATTCGAGATAAACAAGTTGTATGAGAACAAGTTGTATAAGAACAAAAATCTATCTTCCAAATTTTAATTTAATAATCAGAACTTGCTTAATAATAGCAGTATTATGACGAAATTCAACACAAACAGGAACAAAAATAACTTAACCAAATTTGGAGATGATCGGCTCATAATTGATCCCATCCCCCATATTAGATCCCCACGCTTTAACGCTCAAAACAGGCAATACTAGCATAGTGGTGAAATTCGTCATAAACAAGTTTATAAGAACAAAAATACATACAACAGTCTAAAATACAAGTATACCCAGCAAAAAAATTTTGAAGTTGTTAAAGAAGAAGGGATATTTTTTTAAATATTCCAAAATTTTGCAAATATGGTTAAATGTTGGATATTAAAAATTAAATTTTGGTTGTAATGTTGGATATTAAAAATTAAATTTTGGGTAGTAATTTATAACTATAATATTGCTTTATTTTTTTAATAACTCAAATTTATGTTTTCGATGAATTTGAAATAGGTATATCTAGAGGTTTAAAATATTTATAATAAATAAATACTAAACAAAATAATAAATACTAAACAAAAAAAAAATCGTGTTGTTACAACTTCATTCTATAAAAAATTGAGACAGAAGTTCATAATTGAACTGTCTATAAAATTACATATGGTAAGTACTTATGTATGTAGGTATATACTGTAACGTTGTCTCTGGCTGGGGTATACTTGCCGGTGCCAGTGGTTCATTACAAAAATTTATATTTTTGTAGACCGAGAGAAATAAGAACAACACGTATTTTTCACAACGTTATAAAGTTTATTTCTCACTTAAACCTCAACCTTGCTTCATGGAGTTCTCACAAGCAGATACACTCTTGCGGTCCAACCACGAGAGTAACACTAGCGGAGAAACTCCCCCACGTCAGATAAGTGTGTTGTTGGGAATTCCAAACTCCGCAACAACCACACTTCATCTAATAAAGAGTATTCTTAAGCAAAGGTTCGTAGCGGCCCAACCACCAGAATCATTGCTTCACAATAGCTCATTTAATAAGATAAATTATTTGCCAGCGGTCCAACCACCGTACAAGTAACTTGTCTTACCTAACTCGAAGCTCGGCGAAGACTGACTCACTCTACTTAACTATGACTCCTTTTATATTAAATTTTCGCAGTCAAGTACATGGTTGCTTATAATGGTATCTTAGTATACATTGTTGTATTTTAAAGGTTTACGATCTTAACTAAGTAGGATTCTTACACCTAGATGGCATTGCTTAACCATATAAACGTTAAATTTAAAAAATTCTATAAAGTAATTTAAATTTCTTTTACACCCAGGTGGCGTTGCATAAATAAGTAAATAGTCGTTAAATTATAAAACAAAGAAAAGTATTTTTAATTCGATTATTAAATATATAAATAAAATAATAATAAAAAATAATTGTACGTTAAAAACGAGGCGACGACTTTTAACGTTACAATACATAATCAAATAGTCTAAAAAATAACATTCTAATTCGGTGCGAATAGATATAGTTTTATTTCTACAATAATAAAACACGTATTCTTACCCTACAATTACACAATCGGTAACATTAGCTTTTCCACAGGTTTTTTGCACATAAATTGTATAGAAACAAAACTCCTTTTAGTTTTTGATATTATTTAACCTGAATGTGTTTTCCCGAAAAAATAACAACAATGTACACGTATATATAGGAATGTACCATATACATGTGTATGTGCTTTTTGTTCTCTCTAATTCTCTCAGTAAACATGAGAGTGAGCACGATGATTTAGCTTCCCTGTTACCTAGCACCCTCATCAATAAGAAGCACAAAATTTTGTCAATTTTAAATACACTGTGTGCAATATCTTTATATATTTATAGTCTTTGGTTGCAGTCATTTTCTGAAGGGGGCCTTATATGGGAGGTAGGGTCAATCATGGACCGATCCTCATAAAATTTTTTATATAGATCTTGACTTGTATGAAACTTACCCAGGTAGAATTTCATCGCTATATTCGTATTTTTAAACAAGTTATGACTGTTAAAGCTGCTTTTCGAGGGGCCACTTGTATGTGGGCTATCCGAAAACGTGGACCGATATTGCCCATTTTCAATACCAAACAAACCTAACCTATAAGAAATATTTATGTGAAATTTAAACCTTCTAGCTCTTTCCATTCGGACTCTATTGTGCTTTCAACAGACAGACGGACGGACAGACATGGCTAGATCGTCTTAGAATTTAATGAGGACCCAGAATATATATACTTTTGTGGGTCTATGACCAATATTTCGATGTGTTACAAACGGAATGGTGGGTATAAAAAGATAAAAACAAAAATTGCCAAACAAATTTATAAACAAAGATTAAATAAACAAAAATATTGAAATTAAATTTAAAATATTTAAAAAATTATCCCACTGAGTTATCCCCTGGTAAATTCTAGGGTTATGCCCACGTACTTTTCCAGCTTTATCTTCTGTATATTAGAAATTATTCCTATTTTCTAAAAATTAGTTAATAATATTAATTTTAATCTTAATTTATTATAAAAACAACATTATCTATTCTTTATTTCTTACAATACATGTTTAAATTAAACCTTTTTTCATAAAATGTTCCTCTCCACACCGTTTTAAAATGTGAGTTTACTCACAAACTGCCAATATCCTACGTCAAAAAACTTAAATGATAGATAGTTCTCACAAAAATAAATTACAGAAACACTTGTATGTGAAAAATGATATTTTGTTTCAATTCACAGTGTTTTTTCTTCAATTTCACTATTTTATGCGAGAAATTTCTCGATGCAAGAGTTACAGAACACAGGCACTGGATCCTTTTTACCGCACTTCACTACACTTATTTATCATTTTATATTTTTTAATGTTATATTTGAATAAATTTAAGGCGAAATTCTTTATATTTTTCAAGAACTGATGTAATATTTTTTTCTAAGCTGTCAAAGTAAATTAAATTGTAGGGTTAACAACTTTTATAATTGTAATTCCTACATATGAAATATATTTGGAAACCTTCAAAAGGGAACAACTACGTCATCTAACGGTAAATCATGCGCAGGGCATAATCTTTAGTTTATCATTCTTGGTTGGAAACATATACAATTCAGATTATTGAAATAACTTCTTGGAACAGATTTAAAAAATTTAAAACTAAAATCAATCAAGATTAAAACAAATCTTTCTTCGAAATTGGAATTGGCTATGGAATAAAATATTAAATTAAATCGTGTTAAGATTATCTTATTTTAATTTTTTATCTTTAAAGATTTTTTCAAGTAAGTTTTCTAATAACACTATGCAACAAGTTTTAGTCTTCGAATTTTTCCCGAATGAGACCAACGGGAAATGAAAGTAGACAATTAAGAAACCAAATTCCCCAAAGGGTTTAAAAAAGTAAGCTCGTATTGTAAATTTTTAAACTTAGCTATTTTCAGAAAATTGTTCTCATATGTAATGCCAAAATAATTTTGAACATGACCCTCTCTGATTTTGATAAAATTAGGTACACACATACCTAAAATACCTTTTCAGCATATCTACCGTTACCGCAATAATACCGATACCGAAATAAGCCAAAATACCGATAACACTAAAATATCAATACCGAAACAAGTTATGATATCGATAACGCTAAAATACCGAAACGCTAAAATAATAAATCCCAAATTTTAATTAAAAACTAAAATTTCCGAAAAGTGAGTAACACTTCACTTTATTAATATTGTTAACATCACTGTCGTTTTTTTATTTCTTTCTCAAACATTGGCAACCTTCTTTTTATAGCCACCATCAAAAAAATGGCGGATGTATTTCTGAATTGCTGAGTTTCATCGCGATACTAATGGTTATAAATCAATTTTTGAACGTTTAAAATATTTTTTAAAGGGGGTTTGTATGGGGGCTAGGGTCAAATGACGGTCCACCATTATTGTCATTTATTCCTATATAAAGCTTTGTTGTGCCAATTTTTGGAGATATAGTAGTATAATTGACGTACATACGTAGTTATGAGTTAAAAACTCCAAATCCGAAGGTCTGGTTGTATGGGGACTAGGTTAAATAATGAACCGATTTCAACCATTTTCAACAGGCATCGTCTTTGTGACGAAAAACTCGTATGGTACACTATAGTGTGATATTATGCGTTTGTGCTGATGTTTGTAACGCATAAAAATATTGGTTTTATACCCACCTTAAGGTATGTATACCGATCTAACTGGATCAAGTACATGCTAAGGAACATATGGATAAGATGCGAGGTGTACTAGGTATTTCGCGGTATACCACATAGTGGTATTTTGTCACCTTTACTCTGGGTTACCACGATTAATAGCCTCCTAAGGACCCTAACTGATAAAATGTCTACGTATACTGAACTTTGCGTCCTGCGCAAGAAGATACCGGTGACAGACAAAGTTAAGTATTGAGGTGTAATCCTCGACCGGAAATTAAAATGGAGACACCACATAGAGGATAGGATCAACAAGGCACATCGGTGCTGGGCGATATGTAGGGGTCTTAGTCCTACTATGACAAATTGGCTTTATAAAAGTGTAATTAGACCAATTCTAGATTATGCTTCAATAATCTGGTGGACTGCTTTATACAAAAAGTGTAATATCAAACTACTACAGGGAGTTTAGCGTAAATGCTGCTTGGGTATAAATGGTACCATGTGTACTACTTAAACCAAGGCTTTGGAAACGTTGCAAGATATTCCACACATTGAAACATATATAAAATATGAGGCGGCGCTTACAGCCGAACTGCTCTTTACTTTAGGCGAACTGGCTGAAAGCGTCATCAATGTATACTGGACACATTGAAAGTTTATACACAATCATCGGACGTGCCTGATCGCATACCAGTCACAGAATATGTCGGAAACTTTGAAACGCTGATCCCAGATAGAATGTCTTTGTGGGAACACTAGAGCACTTACTAGCGGAACACTAGAGCACTTACTAGTAGGAATCCGTTGTAACACGGACGGCTCCAAATTGGTGTACCTGGGAACAGAAATATACCACCGTTTACCTAATTATAACACTAGCTTCCAGGCAGAAGTCCGAGCAATAACGGAATGCTTAAATTGGATTATAATAAATATGGCGCCCACAGCCGGCGGCCATTTGCCTGCAGCCTGAAGACAATTAGGGCGATATCAGGTGATAGAATTAAATCTAAGACCGTATTGGATTGTAAGAAAGCTTTAAATGAATAATCTCCCAGAGGTAAAGTTTACATCATATGGGTACTAGGGCACTCGGGGGTAGTCGGCAACGAAAGGCCAAATGTAAAGCTTTAAAGGGAAGGGAGCTCGAGGCAGTTAACCTAATAAACGCAAAACCATTCGACGCAACAAAAGCTGAATTAAAAATATGGGTGAGAGAATCCCATAAGGCATCTTGGAATAATGAAACGGTGGGTAGAACCTCAACAAGACGAGAAATCTCCTCAAAATGAGCAAGTCTGAAGTTAGTAATATGGTACGTATTCTGAGTGGATACACAGGATTACGTGCACATCTACACAAAATTGGACTTGCGGATTCAGACTAGTGTAGAGCATGTAAAGAGGACAGTGAAACTCTGGAGCACTTTATTTGCCACTGTCAGGCATTCGTCGAAGTTAGACCCAAGTATCTTGGAAGTGATGTTATTCCGGAAATAACATTCCTGACTAACACTAATTGGAAGATTCTTAGGATTTACCTCCAGGAAGCTGAGTTTCTAAACATTGAAAAATAATACATTCAGTGAACAATTTTTTTCTCATGAAATACACAGGCCCCATAGTGCCTAGGTGTATTTCTTCGGATTTGATGTAGTATAAATCATCAAACTAACCCTAACCTATAGCGATCGACTCAGAATCACTTTCTGAATCGATTAAGACATGTCCCTCCGTCTGTCCGGCTGACTGTTCATGTAAACTTTCCATATAACAATTTTCAAGATATTTTGATAAAATCGGAATTAAGCTAAAATATAACATAAAAGTTTCTTTATGAAAAAAAAATTAAAATATACCCATGGTGTACCGTATCATATGATCGCGCATGGCCGACTTTCATGCTTGTTAGTTATTTAAATCATACTGAAATTACTGCTAAAATATATTTTTTATACACTACCGATATCGCTAAAATATCAGTACCGAAATGAGCCAAAAAACCGATAACGCTAAAATACCAATATCGAAATAAGTCAAAATACCGATAACGCTAAAATACCAATACCGAAATAAGCCAAAAAACCGATAACGCTAAAACACCAATACCGAAATAAGTCAAAATATACCGCTGCCTTATCACCATTTCGAAACTGTTTCCAACCTTGCTTTTCATACATAAAATATTTTAAGTTATCCAAAATTTCCAAATTCGTTACGATTTTGATTTATTCGATGTTCAAAGTTCATATTTTTTAAGAGTTTTTGGATGTTGTATATTTTCTAACATATTTACCCGATTTTAATAATTTTAGACTTTAATTCATCCCTATGTGTTGTAGTTTGATAATATTTTATTTAAAATAAGGATAATCATTTTTTTCATTACCATTTATCAACAACAACATATAAAACAAGTGAGAGTGTTATATTCGGCTGTGCCGAATCTCATATACCCACCATCAAACCGTATGCCGTAAAAGGAACGCTGCCCTATAAACATCAGGGTGATATTTGGAATATGGCTTAAGTCAATTATGCACCGATCTCTTTTGAACTAACAAAATATTAATTTTTAAAAACAAAATATTTTTGTTCAGTTTTTAAGAATTATGCTCCTAAGTATAAACTTTTTTATGTCGATTTTCATAGCTGTACTAGTAATTTTCTGAATCCTCCTCATCAAATTTTCTCAAGTGGAGCAATTATTGACCTATCATAACTTTTTGTAGACCGATTTTGGTTCATATAAAACTTGTTTACATTGAATATCATCGCTGTACTCGCATTTTTATGCCAGTAATTAGCGTTAAAGTAATTTTCTGAAGGAGGCCTTTATGGGGGGTAGGGTGAGTTACCGACACATTCCGCATAAAATTCGGTAGCAACATGAACGTTCATATAAAAGTTTCTTATGTCGAATTTCAAAACGATATTTCATAACTCTTTTTAAGCCAGCAATTATCGTTTAAGCAATTTTCTGAAGTGGACCTTATATGGGGGTAGGGTCAATTATGGACCGATTCTCAAAAAATTTGGTAGAAAGATTTTGAATCATATAAAAGTTATTTATGCGAATTTCATCGCTATACTCGTACTTCTAAAACAGTTATGTCCCTTTAAGCTATTTTTTGGAGATCCACTTGTATGGGGGCTATCCGAAAACGTAGACCGATATTGCCCATTTTCAATACCAAACAAACTTTATCAATAGAGAATATTTGTGCAAAATTTTAACTGTCTAGCTCCTCCCGTGTGGTCCCTATTGTAATTTCAACAGACAGACGGACGGACATGGATAGATTGTCTTAGAATTTGACAATGACCCAGAATATATATACTTTTGTGGGTCTATGACCAATATTTCGATGTGTTACAAACTGAATGACAAAATCAATATGCCCCCCATCTTTTTTGATGGTGGGTATAAAAACGATAAATTCAATATTATGGAGCAAACAATACATTCAATGTACTGATAATATACATACATATAACAATTTTTAGATAATTTTAAAAAATAATGTAAAAATTACCTTTAAATATTATGATTTTTAAATAGTTGATAAATGTTGAACATTTAAGGGAAAATATAAAAATTATATGTAGTTTCGATGTAAAATTTATGCCACCGAAGTTTTTGAAAAAGCACTAACTGGAAATTTTCTCGCGTCGAAAATTTTTAAAAGCACTAAGTTGACAACGTTGCATAGTTACGGTTCACACTCAGCTACTTTTTGATATTGCATGAGAGAGAATAAAGAAGAATGCCATCTGATACCAAAGGCAATGTAGATGCGACTACTTCAAAGTCTGTATTCAATTCCAGCTTATATTTACACAGCGATCCAACTCTACCGACATTGCACTATAGTTCAAACTACCTGTTTTCCTGTGCTAAATTTAAATTTTGTAACACTGAATATAATTAATTTTTTGATATCATCTTATTACCAATACACCAATAAATTCAAATTCGCAATAGGTTAGGTTGATAGGAGGATGTATACTACATCAAATCCGAAGAAATACACCTAGGCCACTATCGGGCCTGTTGGGCGCTCCAATTCATGAAAAAAAAATGTTCACTGAATGTATTATTTTTCCATGTTCAGAAAGTTTCCTGGACGTAATTCCTAAGAATCTTCTAATCACTGTTGGTTAAGAATGTTATTTCTGGAATAACATCACTTCCAAGATACTTGGATCTAACTTCGACGAATGCCTGACAGTGGCAAAGAAAGTGCTCCAGAGTTTAACTGTCCTCTCCACATGCTCTACATTCATCTGAATCCGCACTTCCAATTTTGTATAGATGTGCACGTAATCCTGTGTGTCCACTCAGAATACGTATCATCATACTAACCTCAGACTTGCTCATTTTGAGGAGATTTCTCGTCTTGCTCTCATCAGGGTCACCCCATAGAATCTTTGTGGTTCTACCCACCGTTTCATTATTCCAAGATGCCTTATGGGATTCTCTCATCCGTATTCAGAGCCTCCTCAGCTCTTCTACACAAGTAATTTGGATCCTTTCCCTTTAAAAGTATTACGACATCGTCTGCATAGCAGACAGGTCTAAGTCCTTTCTCGGTTAGGGTTCTTAGGAAGCTATTAATCGTGGTAACCCAGAGTAAAGGTGACAAAATACCACCCTGTGGTATACCGCGAAATACCTTTTTCCTGATAGTTATATCGTACATCTCGCAGCTTATCCATCTGTTCCTTAGCATGTAGTTGATCCAGTTACGGAGCACCCGGTCAACATGAAACTGGTCTAAGGATTGGACACTGATACCCTTCAGTGTGCACGTTATTGAAAGCGCCTTTGATGTCAATGCATACCGCCAGTGTATACAGTTTGCTATCGAAAGATTCACCTATGCAGTGGACAACTTCATTTAAAGCGGTTTCCACCGATCGTCCCTTTACATAAGCATACTGCTTATATTTAAGGTCTTTGTATGGTATACTGCTTTTAACCATGCTATCGACTATCCGTTCCAAGGTTTTAAGTAGGAAGGACGTAAGACTTATCGGTGGATAGGACTTAGGTGTCGCATAGCTAGGTTTCCCTGGTTTGGGTATAAATATTACGTCATTTACGCTATCTACCTGTTCACAGAAAAGTTTCCAGGAGTCTCGTTTGGCTTTTCGAACGATTTTCTTATATTCACCAAGTTTATTACGATACTCATCCCAGTATACTGCGGTCTTTTTACGCCGTGCCCGGTTAAATAGTTTGCGAAGAGTCTTCCCAAGGTTCCGGATGTCCCCAGTTACCCTGCGATCTGACCTAAACGGTTCTTTAGTAAGGTCCCGAACATTGTCCAATTAGTTTTAGACTTATTCCGAAACTTTATCGGCTTTGGTGGTGGCCTTAGTATTTTGAATCTTATGTACCGATGATCAGAAAAGGAGTGCTCTCCAATTCTGAATTTCGTTTATAAGCTCTTCTGAACATATAGTTATATCTAATACTTCTTCTCTGATGCTATTGGAGAAGGTAGCTTTATTACCTAAGTTCAATGTTATCAAGTCTTTAGTATAAAGGAAATCCATGAGGGCTTGTCCCCTGCGATTGGTGTTTGTACTACCCCAAGCTACATGTTGGGAGTTGGCATCACAACCTATTACAATTTTCTTATTTTTCCTTTGTGCCTCTTCAGATCCGACGTTGGTGGTAGTGTCGGAGAATCGAAGGGCAGGTAAACAGATGTAAGGAATATGTTGCCACGACCTTGCTTCAGCACCGTTGCATCCGATGTTGATAATCCTGTTGAGAGGAGAAAACATAAGTTCTTGTGATATAAGATACATGTTCTCGGGCGAGACCCTGTATCAGCGTAGAAAAGTTGGAAATTTACGTGATTTAATCCAGAAACCTTGTTGCGAATCGTCCAAGGTTCCTGGATTAAAGCTATATGTATTTTACCTGTGTTAATTTTAGCCATCAGAGCGTTGGTAGCTGTCTCGCTCCGATGGAGATTTATTTGGATAACCTCAATCATGGTCATCCATTAAACTGTCTTCCAGCGAGTTGGTGGTCACCTCCTCGCTCTTTGGATTTGACTCCTCCGGGTAGCCTGAAGTGGCTATTAATGCAGTGGGTACTGTTGATGGCTCTGCGGTGTCCTTATCAGGCATAGGAATAGCAGTATTTTTAATAGACACATTCCCAATTCTGGAGAGCACTGCTGTTCTGTCTTCTGGCGGGTGAGTGATTTCCTCCTCGCTTTTAGGATTTGACTCCTCAACATTGCCAGTATTTGCTAATGATGCTTTGGGTACTGTCTTAGATGTTTTAGTGTCCTTGTCGGGGCCGGTTTTGACAGCCCTTTTAATCCCAATTTTGGAAAGGAAAACTATACTTTCTTCGCAATAAATTTTTGCGAAATGCAAAAAACTGTTCAACTGCACGCAGTCAATGTCATCATTTCAAAATATTTAAAAAATTGTTTTGTAGAGTCTATATTTTATCATTATTCATAAACGTTAATTCTGGAAAGTATGGAAATAATTTTCAAAAACTATCAAATGGATAGCACTTAGAGGTGTCAGTAGTTTATACATATTCTTGTAAATATTCCTTTATTTCAAAAAAGACAATATAAAATAACCTTCAAAAAATTTAATTTGATTTTAAAATTTTAACTTCATGAAAGCTTTTAAGAAAATGTTAACGTTTGTTAAACCTGAAATAAGGAGAAATGAATAACCTGAAATGTTATGAATTAGTTTCACTTTACCCGAAATTGCGCATTTCTTCGCGTTTTGAGTAATTTAATATTTTCTGGGGTGCTACCTTATAAGCATATTCAAATTTGATTAAAGGACTACGCAAAGGATGATGTCCTTATCAGACTTCTGTTTTTGTCATCCTGTTATTTGCAAGGAATTACTGTATTTAAAGGCATGGAAGCAAAGACCCTCACACTGGAAATTGGTTCTAAAAAACTTTCGCGAGCCCGACAAGTCCTTCAAAAATGAAAAAGGTTGTGTTATATAAGTCATCTTAACTATAGACAATGGGTTAATAAACACCAAATGGTTAATTTTCGCTTAAATTTGTTCTGATATACCTATTTATGCCTATACTCCATCTTAGACTTTAAAGAGTTTCATTACTTTGTTGATATTAATTTCGCTGTAAAAAATTGATGATTTGAACCACTGTGTATTGTAAGCGAATGTGTAAAAAAAACAAGTAAGAGTGCTATATTCGGCTGTGTCGAATCTTATATACACTTCACCACAGTGTATTCAAAATATCAATTCTATAAAATTGTAATTTATTTCATTTTCCCGTTTATATCATTATTATAGCAATAGCAAAACGAACAACAACAACGCTAAACAAAATAAACACACACAAAACCGAAATACACAAGGCAGTAAAACCAACAGACATCCAAACATACGAAACGAAATACACAAAAAACAAAAACAAAATACACAACGCAATTAAACCACCAGACATCCAAACATACGAAACTGAATACACTAAAAAACAAAAACAATATACACAAGGCAATGAAACACACGAAACGAAATACTCAAAAAAAAGCAAAAACAAAATACATGAAACCAACAGACATCCAAACATACGAAACTGAATGCATTAAGAAACAAAAACAATATACACAAGGCAATGAAACACACAGCCATCCAAACATATGAAACGAAATACTCAATGAATAAGCAGTGTTGTTGTTGTTGCTTATATCAAAGCATGAAAAAAATTGTCTTTTTTATGAAATTTTCAGAGGTTGTATCGGATTTTTGCTTATATCTCCGTTATTTATGGACCGATTTTGCTGATTTTAAATAGCGATCTTCCCGAAAGCATGTCTAACAGAATTTTTGAAGATTCGGATCTCGCCGATATCTTGGGTCCTCTAAAAACTGATTTCAACAAACATACAGACGGACAGACAGACGGGCATCTATAAGGATCCAGAATATATATACTTTATGGGGTCGGAAAATTATATTATAGAAATTACAAACGGAATGACAAACTTATATATACCCTTCTCACGAAGGTGAAGGGTATAATAAAATCACAAAAAATGTGAATAAATAGAAAATATATAACTTAATTTGTTAAAATAATGTAACAAACGTATTTTTGTATCATACACACACACTAATATTCCAAAAAAATTAGAAAATAATTAATGATAAAAAACAATATGGCGATGAACTATCAAAACGAATTTCGAATGTGTCGTAGAAACGGTTTAATTAGCTATCGTCATTCAGAGGCCGAATTATTATATACTAGCCAACTTTGTCGGAAAATATCGATCCTAGTGATACGAAAAGGGACTTAAGATCCAGATAATAAATGGGAAAGAGAAAAAAATTGCAAATATGGTCAAAAATCGTAATTTTAATGATATTATATGAAAAGATGGTACAAATGCCCCAAAATTGTGGGCCAAAAATATATCCTTTCGGTTGATAGTAACCCCTTGAAACAATTTTAAGCAAAAAGACAATTCGATTCTAATTTTTGTGTTTCGTAAAATATGGTCAAATATGAAATACAGGAAAAATTCGTATACTTTTGTGAAGTAATTTTATGGACTTTTTTTAAAAAAAGTTAAATTTATTTAAGTAAATGTAAATTAACCAAATTTTAAGGAGTGTGATATTAAACCTTAAGACTCTCTAGACAATATATCAAATTTAATTATTAATTTTACAAACAATAAATATTATTAAATTATGTTTCCTTTAAAAGTACACCTAAATTCGAATACTTATGTGAGACACTGTATATACCCTTCTCGAAGGTGAAGGGTATAACAAGTAAGAAATTATAGTTACAAAAATAAAATGTGATTTAGTTTTCATAATAAAGCATTTAATTTGAACTGTACCTTGCCTCAGATTACTTAACCCATTTATTGTTGAATAAAATTGTGGACATTTAAGTCAAATTTTGAATTCATGGGAGTCATCAAGGCTAGTATAGAACTTGGTTTTGCAGCTTTTTGTCGAGATACGAGTACATTAAACATAATTATGAACTTAAAAGCGCTATTCGTCCCTCCCCACTAAAGTGGTGTAGGGTATAAAAATTTACATAGAATTGAACTCCAAGAAGTATTCGATTTACCATTGTACATTGTTATTGAAGTTAAATATGCAAAACTTGTTAACATTTTAACAATTTCTGTGAGGATGGGCTTAATGTTTACCTACTTACCCCTCATACTAAACCTTCTGAAATCATTGAAACGGCATTTCGATACACACTAGGGATGCCAATCGGAACTGGCTTTTACAAATCTCGGGATTCGGGATTTTGAAATCCCGAAATATCCCGGGATTTTTCGGGATTTCGGGATTACATGAATTTAATTATTTTGTATATGAAAATCTTCAAATCATCATGTTTGTAAAGAAAGTGTTTAAGTTTATTGAAATTTAGCAGACAGAAGATGTATTTAAATTAGAACAATCTAAATAATTATACTTTTTAAATAAAAACTTTCAGAATTTTATAATTTCTGAAATTTTTTAACACCATAATTCCTATATAAAAATAAATAGCATATATATAAAAATATGTAAATTTAAAACCTCATACTGTTCCATGCGAACTAACAGAGCCCAATTCAGAAATTTTTCTTTGAAAAATATTTGGAATTTTACATAAATATGTATATGTTAGTTTTGGAACATAACTAGTATTTATTGAAAATTTAATGTACATTCAGAACAATCTAATTTAAATTTACCGGTATTACTCAGATTTGTAGAAAGTTTGAAATGCAAAATCTTCTTGTATTAAAAAATAAAGTTTGTATTCGACTGTGCCAAAATTAATTACGCACCATCAAAATATTGTAATGTATTGATACTATTTTTTTCGGAGGAGTTCCTATTAGGTCTTCTTGTCTCAATTTTTGTCCAAATTTGCAGCTCTAATAGAATCTGTCTTTTAACTCGTGTTTCCAACTTACCGACACAGAATGTGTATACTTTTTGGGTCTATTACCAACATTTCGGTGTGTTAAAAACGAAATGAATAAATCAACTTATATATGCATGGAATCATTCCACTTAAAAAAAAATAAAACTTTAAAATATGTATAAAACTAGCTGAGGTGAATCTTGTTTTGCATAAATCAGAAATAAAATTAAATCGTAATTTGCAAATTTATGAAAATTATGGCTCAAAACAGAAAATAAAATCTTTTTGAAACAAATCCCGGGATTTATTCTGAATACTAATCCCGAAAAATTACGGGATTTTCGGAATCGGGATTGGCATCCCTAATACGCACCATGAAAGTAGTTTATGTTTCCTTATAAGTATTATAATCAAATACTTGACGAAAACAAGTAAGAAATTATAGTCGGGCGAGGCCGACATATAATACCCTACACCTGTTACAAAAAAAAAATGTGATTTAGTTTTCATAATAAAGCATTTAAGTTGAATTGTACCTTGCCTCAGATATTTATTGTTGAATAAAATTGGGCTATGGTCAAATGAGGCCCTACAATTATAAAATTCATGAGGGTCATCAAGGCTAGCATAGAACATGGTTTTGCAGCTTTTTGTCGAGATACGAATATATTAAACATAATTATGAACTTAAAAGCCCTATTTGTCCCGTTCAGTTGTATGGGGGCTAAGTTGAATTGTACCTTGCCTCAGATATACTTAAGCCATTTATTGTTAAATAAAATTGGGCTATGGTCAAATGAGACCCTACAATTATAAAATTCATGAGGGTCATCAATGCTAGCATAGAACTTGTTTTGCAGCTTTTTGTCGAGATACGAATATATTAAACATAATTATGAATTTAAAAGCCCTATTTGTCCCGTTCAGTTGTATGGGGGCTAGGTGAAATAATGGACCGATGTTAACCATTTTCAGCAGGCTTCGTCTCCGGTACCATAGAAGATCATGTGCCAAATTTCATTGAATTATCTTCAAAATTGCGACCTGTAGTTTGATTACAAGGTTTACTAGCCCTATTCCGGGGTTCAGTTGTATGGGGGCTAGGTGAGATAATGGACCGATGTTAACCATTTTCAATAGGGTTCGTCTCCGGTACCATAAAAGATCGTGTGCCAAATAGTTTGATTACAAGGTTTACATGCACGGACGGACAGACGGACGGACATAGCTAAATCGACTCAGAAAATGATTCTAAGCCTATTGGTATACTTTAAGGTGGGTATAGGACCAATATTATTGTGCGTTACAAACATCAGTACAAACCCAATATATCCTCCCCACTAATGTGGTGTAGGGTATAAAAACGTAACCACTATTTTTTTATCTTACATGATTTTGGTATATAACTGCAAATAACATCGAAATAGATAATAATGTCGTTCTAAAGTAACATTTTAAAAATATATTAAAAAGGTGTAAATAAATATTCATTTAATCGAAGTCAACATTTATAATTTGACTTCGTTAATTTATTCCTTCAGTTGGAAAATCATAAATTTATTTATTAAATGCCATTAATTTTAAAATTATAATTATAAGCTACGTGTGAACGTAGCTTTAGTTAATTATATTTTTTGATACGCTATACTTTCTTATTTTTTGGTATATTATAGAATAACAAATGATGCACGAGAAGATGAAATGGAGGAAAATATGGGTCAAGTAAACACAATGATAGGAAATCTAAGAAATATGGCTCTAGATATGGGTTCTGAACTTGAGAATCAAAACAGACAAATAGACAGGATCAACAGAAAGGTAAGAACTATACATACATACTTATTTAAAATTTATTTAATATTATTGCTTGCAGGCTGAGTCTAATGAGGCGAGAATAGCTGTTGCAAACCAAAGGGCACACCAGCTGTTAAAGTAAATTAACCGTCAAACTTTTATTCTAAAACAGGCCTTTTAGTTCAAAATGCATCGAGTTAAATGAGTATCAGTTACTCTTTGTTATATTTTTAAATTCATATTTGTAAGCATATTTTTTTTAAATTACATATAAATGTACATACATATGTACACAAAATTATACTATTACTTTGATAAATGAAGTTATGTTTATGAGAGGCGACGGTTTTGAAAACATTTTTTATAATTTTTCAATTAACAACCCACCCTCCTGCCAGAGTATATATCGCACACCTAGTTCAAAAGTGACACAACACAAAATTTTAATTTTTTAGAAAACGAAAAATAAGTTATACCAATTGAAATATAAAAAAAAGAAGACAGAGTTCTATATTCGACTGGACTGAATCTTATATACCTACTACGTATGTTTTAAAAAAGAGTTTTTAATTTTTATTTAATTATATAAAATTTAAATTTATTTTATTTTTGTTTTTTCTGATAATATTACAACAAAGTAGAAAAAACAATAATAAATAAATATTAACATAATTTCTAGTACAAACCGCATTTTTGTTTCAAATATAAACCGTATTACGCAGAAACCAATAC